>NW_012267241.1:5769683-5798448 GCF_000151885.1 Dipodomys ordii
TTATTTGCAATATCTAGTATATGTATGAATCAAGCAGAAAAGGTCAGATAAGGTGATGTTAGGAAAATGAATCCTAAGGTATGTATTTTAAATGTTTTTTTTCTTTCATGCATTTGTTTCTAATGCAATTATAAGATTATTTCTTTGTTGCTTTTTATGTCCCTCCCCCACAGTATAACCCATGCTTTCCCTGTATTTGATGTCGGTATAATTTGTGGAGGGGAAGGGGAAAAACAAGTCATTTAAATAAGGATACAGGTGGACCTGTTGCAACAATGAGAAGTACAAGTTGTCATGTCAAAAACAAACTTTACAACTTGGGGGGGGGAGGATGGGAGGGATGGGACGGGATGGGAAGGGTAAACAAAGGAGGAGGCTACAATGCTTGATAAGAAGTGTACTCACTATCTTGCCCATGTAATTGTAACCCCTCTGTACAGTATTTTCACAATAAAAAAATAAAAACAACATCAGAAAAGTTAAAAAAAGAAAGAAAAACAGAGCTTACTGATCATATTTTGTATCACAAATACTTATTAACCAGAAGAGAATATAATCAATGATCTATGTGCATGCCTGTTGAACTCTTTCAGAGTTTCTATTTGACACTGCTTGTAGTTACTTTTCATTTTAACTGTTTGTATAATGAATGTTTGGGAAAAGAAGTTCCTATTGTGAATAACAGAAAATGGATAAAGTACAGAAAAGTTTAAAGATTAAGGGAACACTAAGCATATAACATGATAGAATAAAGCTGTATCTTATGTAACTGCCAACACTAAATAATACTTCACACCCCAGTTCTCCACTAAAGTCATCTTCTAAAGTTTTGTTTTATTTGTTTTTTGTTTGTTTGTTTTTGTATAACATCAAACACTTGCTTTCCTTTTTTTCTCTACTTTGGCATTGCTTAATTTCTTTCCTATTTATCCTAGGCACATACTCTGAGTTGATCAAAAGTGATTATCTCAGGTTTCTGATAAGCTCACCTATGAAAAGGGACACAATTTACATATATTTCTAAACTTTATAATGTTGACAGTACTTAACCTTGTTATCCATCACTTCACCAGTTGCATTTGCCTG
Organism: Dipodomys ordii; assembly: GCF_000151885.1. Taxonomy (NCBI): domain Eukaryota; kingdom Metazoa; phylum Chordata; class Mammalia; order Rodentia; family Heteromyidae; genus Dipodomys; species Dipodomys ordii. The sequence goes on from NW_012267241.1 coordinate 5,770,770, forward strand.
CAAATATCCACAGATATAATTTTTTCTGCTACTATAGTGAGGTGAATTTATGATCTATAAGGGCTGGAACAGTAAAATACACGCCTTCTTTGTTTTTGGTGGAAAACAGCATATTTTACTTATAATTCCAGGTTAAAATTATGTTTAACAAACAAGTTCATAATAGTACTATAATTAATGTCGAGCTTGCTTTTCCAAGGCACCATAGTACAATATATTAAGCAAACAAGGTACCTAATCTTTCATCTATCGATTATGATATTTTTATACACACAATGCAAAAATGTCCCCATTTAGAACTGGTGAGATATCTTTCAATTAAAGCTTTAAAGAAGTTGATGCCCTTCCCTGCATCTTGTATATACATTTTTTTTCTAATTTAGGAAAGGGAAGGGAAATAACAAAATACTGAAATAAGGATACAGACTGACCTATTGTAGCAATGAGATGTATAAGACACTATGTTGAAAACCAACTTGAGTTGGGGTGAGTTGGAGAGAACAGGAGGGAAGGGATGGTAGGGGAAAAACAAAGGAGGGGGTAACAATGCTTGATAGGAAATGGACTCATTAGCTTACTCATGTAACTTTAACCCCTCTGTACAGTATCTTTATAATAAAAAATATATTTAATAAAAAAGAAGAGTTTACAAGTTCTTTTTAAATATTACAGTTAAATTAGGTCAATTGGTATAAACTCCAGTGTATGGTTGCCTAATTAGAGTCCATTATTTTTTATATTTATTTATGTTTATGAAGTAGTTGCACAAAATGGTTACAATTCCAGAAATCACATTATGAGTACTATGCTTCTTGGTTAATATCACCTCTTCCATTTATCTCCCCTATCTTTTAGCTTCCCATCCATACCCTTAACATATGTAGTTCAATATTTATACAATGTATATTGAATAGGATAACTTGAATTTTCTCACCTTCCTACTCTCCTTTGTGTACCTCATCATTTTACTGCTCTATCAGATCATGTTTCAGGTGTAAGATTTTCTTTTTGAATATTATTTTTAAAGAGCTTTCTCAAACAATCACTGCAGAGTTAGTTCTATGTTTTCCAGTGCTTTAACAATATTTTTGCTGCTTTCTAGTACTAATGACATTATCAGGCAAACATTAAATTAGCTAACTTTGTTCTCTCAAACCCTTGTTTTTGTTGTTGTTGTTTTGCTTTGTTTTGTTTTGGCTGGCCACTGTCGTCAATGAACAAAAAGTAAATGACTGGGGTAAACACCAGAATTATTTCAGATACCAGAGCAAATTGTCAGGCTAAAATATTTAATCAATCCATCTTTCTAGTGTCTTTGTGGAAAATTTGATCAAAATGATACACTAGAATTGTTTTTTGCTTTTATATATACCTTAACATTGGGGTATATATTATGTGCAAGGCATTGTTGTAAATTGTCTGTAATAAATTTAATGATATCATTGTTTAGACAGGCTAGTCAGTTACCAAGGGTGTTACTGAACAATTCTCAGAAGCTGTTAAACATGTTTAAATCAGCTATTAATAGTTATTTCTAGCTAGTTGTTCATTCTATTAGTTTCTTGGTTGAGTCAATAATGAAAAATATTGATGGCACACTTTTTCAGTGGCAAATATGATAAAGGCATGGTGTATTTGAAAGGAACATATGATCGCAGATTCTGAGCTACAACAAGCAACTAATTTATCTATGAATAGATAACCAACAACACAAAGGATGCACTGTAAATTACTTAAATTTGTGGTTGTTGATAATACTTGTTAGTGGTCAGAAGAGAAGAAAAGTAGTGAGTGTCACATTAAGAAAGTCTGTTTTGAAAAGACGGTGAATTGTGAGTCCAGACAATCTTCAGAATGATTGTGTGGAAGAACTCACAGCATTCCATAAAATCTTTACAGGTAAAATTGGCTTTCACAGTGAACATATGCAGATGAAAATCACTGAAGAAAAAACACCATATACAAGCACAAAATATAGGTACAATTAAGCATGTTCTTCTGTGTAAAGCTAACCCATGTTTTAGTGTAGAAGGATCTTAATTGGGACCTTAGTAGTCACACAGACATTCAGCTCTGACATATGTGACACAAGCCTTACCAGTGGCTGTCTTCATCTCATCTAGAGAGAAAACATGTCTTCAAAATCATATTGCCAGAATAAACTTAATCAAATTAGTGTTCATAAACTGAAACCTCATTTATATAAAACTAATCTGATCAGACAGAACATACCACAGGCTATCCTTCCTATGGAATTCTACCATAGCTTGTCCTGAAGATAGTTTCTTATTTGAAATACCCTGAGAATAAACAATGCAGGGTGGCTGATTTTTCTCTCCAAGTAGATTAGGCTAAAAAAACTTGTTTGACAAAACTGTAGATTCAGGTAAAAACACTTAGCTTTGTACAAAAGTAATTAAATTCCCCACTATCAATGACATATGTTCCACAATATACCATGTCCTGAAAAATAAAATAAAAATCATAAATTACATAAAAAGCTATAGGGAGCAGATATTTGAGATATTGGCTTGGGTAGGAAAGTTAGAAAAAACAGTTGATGTTTTTTCTTTTTTCAGTGTAATAAGACTTCTTGCTGAATTTCTATTGTTTTCTAGTACTGCTTCTTCCTCTTTCCTTAAACTCATCAAATCTTGTTCTCAGTACTTAGTGCCTTTTGATGGATGGAATATTTGTGCTTAGCAAGTTGATATGTTGTAACTGATGAAATTCTTAAGTGTGGAGTATATAAAACAAACTTGTTTGGCTTCAAAATGTGCCACTCTCAGCTAAATCCTGGGCTTTGTCTTTATTTTCTGGCCTTCAGAAACATACTGGACCACAAATGCTATTTGACGGTGAAAATATAAGTTAATCTTGTAGGGAAAAATAGAGTGAAATAGAGTTAAACATTAGTGTTAGTAAGGATTATGTAGATACATTAGAACTTTAAAAATTACACATTGTTTCTGAATGAATAAAATATGTAAGGAGAAAATGAATCATATTTATAGAAATATAATTCAGATACTATATGATAAAATGAGTGAAAAAAATTTGAGCACCTATTATAGGCATTTTATTATTTGATAGCTAAAAAGCAAATGTGAGTGCAAGTTGCGACACTTTAAAGAAGATAATGCGTCTGTCAATTTTGGGGTAATAGCCACATGTGCCAGTATGTGGAGAAAATATAGAATGGTTTACAGTTGTAAGAAATGTGTTTTATTCTATTAAATATATATTTTTGATTGTAAAGATACCGAACAGAGGGATTACAGTTACATGAGCAAGGTAATGAGTCCATTTCCTATCAAGCATTGTTATCCCCTCCATTGTTTTTCCCCTACCATCCCTTTTCTCCCCACCTCCCCAACTTCTCCCTCCTCTTCTCCTACCAAAGTTGTAAAATTCATTTTCAACATGGTGTCTTGCACATCTCATTGTTAGAATGGGTCATCATGTAGCCTTGTTTCAGCATTTTGTTATTTCCCTTCCCCTCCCTAAATTAGAAAAATATATAAAGATGAAGGACACTGGAATCAAATACAGTGACAAAAGTAGTTGTACCATGGGGAAAGAACATACAAAGAAACAAAAACAATCACATAGTACATTTTAAGTACATTAAAAAAACAACAAGAAAGATAAAATTTCTTGTGTCCCTTTCTTGGGGTTCATTTCGATTAGCATCAGATTATATGCTCCTATGTACTAAGTTTTGACCTCTTCTGGTTGTTCTAGACATACTAGTTATTGCAGATAAGGTTAACATGGAACCTATGTTTCTTTGGGTCTGGCTTCCTTCACTTAATATAATTTTTTGCTTTATTAAATTTACTTTCTATACAAATGTTTGTACATATTTAATGACTTTTAGGTTGAGAATATATTAATAATGTAGCAGAGACATGCTGCAGTCTACACACATACCCATGGCTTTGTTTCCACAGCAGCCCTAATGTCTGAAAGACAAAGCATGGAACTATTGCTCTTCATTAGCTTTATCAAAACAACACACTATCATTTAGTTCTACAAACTCTGTATCATTATTCCCAGTTGCTTCATGTCTATAATTGTATTACGTTCTTCACTGTCCCACAAATATACAAACCAAATGTCAACATACTGGCTTATCTTTGGCTTTAATCTGAAAAGTATTCTCTTTTTTCTAAGAATTCAAATATTAGCTAAAATTCAAAATCCAGTTAAGAACTATCACTTTTCTGATAGCTTGCTAATTGTTACAGTTTTCCTTGAAACTTCTTTAACACAAATTCCCATGAAGATTAAAGTATATCTCATGTGGTTTAACAATATTCCTATTAAATATTTTAAAAGCATTATTATTTGTTTTAGTAGAATATGATTTTTAAAGTCTCTATTACATGTCCTTGTTATATCTAATTTCCTTTAATATACAATATCAAGGTAGATGCTGGGAATGGCTGCTCAAATAATTACTACCAAAGAGAAAATTCTTGTGAACTCTTTTCTTTAAAAATAAAATATGATTTGGACTCTGCTGATTCATACCTGTAATCTTAACTTTTCAGGAGGTTGAGATCTGAGAACTGCTGTTCGAAGCCAGCACAGGCAAGAAAGTCCATGGAACTCTTATCTTTAATTAAGCACCAAAAAAAGCCAGGAGTGGAGCTCTGGCTTAAAAAAAAAAGAGCACTAGCCTTGAGCAAACATGCTCAGGGATAGTATCCAGGCCCAGAGTTTGAGCCCCAGGACCTCACAAAAAATAAATAAAATAAAATATGGCTTTAGTATATTTGTCTTCTTGATTTTCTATGCATATGCTTTTCTAGCACCTCTTTCCTTTGGTGTCTATTAATGCTTGAGCAATTGCACCTCTTTTGACATTTCCAGTGATAGTCTCATTCTTAGATATTAATGTCCCAACATACTTCCTGTCTAAATTTTCCACTTTGAATAGGATGTTATTGCACTCCAAAACATCTAAATAATATTTTTCAAACTAGATTAAGGTAAAGCACACAGTCAAATACCATGCTGCTTGCATTTAAATATTACATGAAACAACCAGCAACATGAAGCAATGACACTTATGAAAAGAAGAAAGCACACAGGTGGACAATGGTAATGTCGATGGACAAACTCCATGAAGCCTGGATTGCATGTCTTGCAATCAAAAGTACAATTCACATGTTGTTGATAACAAAAGTTAAGAGTGTGTCTATTTAACCTAGGCAAGAAAGACACACACAAAATAAAATATCTAACTTCGGTGGCAAGTATAAAGTCATGAAAATATGCAGGGAGATGTGTAATTTTGTCAAAGAACTACTCATTTTCCATATTTTCTCAGAAACACAACCATAAGTAGAAAGCAGGCAATCATTCCTCTAAATAACCACTTTTGCTTTCTATGTGGTTACCTATCAGCCCCCGCTGAACTAGATGTTGTTCTGTAGTCCTGCAAACAATTTCTCTGACCAAGGAATAAAGCCTGCAGAACACCTTTGACCTGAAGGTTCTGATGAAAAGGAGATGTGTTTGCAGGCATTGGCTATCATTGTGTTTTTCACACAGCAAGATTGTTGTCAGTGCTTTGCCTGTGATTGTGTGTCAAGAAGCATCTCATTACTGGTCTGCATGGAGACAAGGAGGAAGCAAGGGAGGCTGACATGGTTTGCATTAATTACATAGCTATCTGTTGTTCTTGCAGCCATCCATGCATATAATAATTTAAGTAGAGTTTCAGTGAGTTAGAAGGTTCAGACTCTTGTAATGTTTTGGCATGCTGATTCTCTATTATAGCATTGTCAGTAATTCTGTGTAAAGTCTTAACAAAGCAGTAGTAGCCATAAGCTTTTGTTTACTATGGCCACCAAAGAGAAGAGTCAGTGCCTGAGCCTTTGTATGCAGAGTTAACTCTCTTTACTATTTAAATGTGGGTATGAAGTGATTTTTAAAATTCCTAAACAGAAATTTTACTGTAGTTTTTTACTTTACCTATCCAATAGGTTGAGGGCCAATGTATGAACAAGAAATGGAGTCATGTTTATATCTTTCTGATAAATAATTTATTATAAATAATAAAAGATTTTCAGGGTCCTAGTGGCTCATATCTATAATCCAAGCTACCTAGGAGGCTGAAATCTGAGAAACAAGGTTTGAATAAAGCTCCATCAGGAAAGTCCATGAGATTTTATCTTCAATTAGTTACCAAAATGCTGAAAGTGGAGCTAAGAAGGCTCCAGTGATAGAATATCAGGCTTGAGTGAAAACCTGTGCTCTCAGTTCAAGTCGCTGTACTAGCGCGCACACGCGTGCACAGACACACACAAACACACACATGAAAACATCTCATAAACCTTACAGATAGTTGACTCAGAAATTTAAGTGGCATGATCTAGAGGATGGAAATATTTTCCACTTACAGAATAGCATTGGCATCCACAGAGTGACAGAGCAATAGTGATAGCAAAATGAGTTTCCTTCACCAAAAATTAAACTAGTACATTAGTCAATGTAGAAATGAATCTCTTAAATTTTGGAAACACACATTTACCTTCTTTAGTTGTATCTCATAGATTGAGTTATTAATGGGAAATAGAAGCAGGAAAGTTACACCTAGAAAAAGTAAAGGTCAGTTTCAGAAAGGAAAACTTGGCTAAATCAGGAGGCCCAAGGAAATACATTCTACCTAGTCTTAATAACAACAATGTGTTATATTTGTGCAGCTTCATTTTATCAAAGAAGCTCAAAGTGTTTATCAAATGAGAGTTAACACTGATTAATTAACCCATCTGGCCAACCCCTCTCTGTGGCACTAAAAATTGAGCAGCAGTTTTCTCATTACAGACATTTCTAATTGCATTTATTACACTAATTAAGCATCTTTTGTGTTTAAATGAGGTGCACAAATGTTGGGCCATCACACCCATCCCCCTACTAGAATTGGAAATATTCACCACTAAGTAGAACTCATAGAGTTGAGATACTGAATTGTACTTTGAACAAAAAGTTCCTAAAGATTAAATAGATATGAGCACACTGATACTTCAGGCTCACATAAGCAATGCAACATTTAAATATAGATATCAATCAAGAAATGGTTACGAAGGGTCTATGAAGGAAGCTAGGCTAACAAATACATACAGCACACCCTAAAGCTCATCGTTTAGAGGAAGAAATGTTAATTTCATTATTGTATTTATGTCCCCAAACACATTCCAAAAATGTATGAGGCAGCTTATAAGCTAATATGATCAAATAAAACAAATGAAGAAATGAAGACCTCTGGAGGCAGCCGGAGCTAATTTAAAAATATTTAAACCCTCTAGAGCCAGAAGGGAAAAATATATGAAATGTGTGAAGGAGTTGGAGTCAACAGCGCCAAATCTGGATATTTTATGAGGGTTTAATTGAATTATCCTCTGATGATTTTATCGGGGCCCATTTATCAATATTTCAGCAAATTCTTTTCTTTTTCTGTGAGACTAGCCAGTTATAATGTGTCAAAAAAATTACTGTCTTTGTCCTGAACTCTTCAGGAAGTCAGAGAACCAGAGTATTCTATTAAAGTAAGATGCTATGGCCAGGATCACAGACTATTTTGAGATGGGTATGTTGCACAACAACCATTCTCACCTCTATCCATCTAGCTACCTTGTAGACCAGAAGCATAAGAAATGGTGATATTCAATGTACCTGCACCAAAATGGGAGTAAGTACATTGTGGGGATAGGTAGGGGTAGAAAGTGATGTGGGAGGGAAAAAAACAAAAACAAAAACAAAGGAAAGGGAGAGATTGATCAAGATACATTGTCCGCATACATTCATATGATGAACTCAATTTGTAGAGTTACTTAAAGATAGTCTAATAAATATCAAAACGACATACAAAATCTTGTACACTATGCACAAGCTAACTTCATGAAGATCTTCAAATTTGGCAGCATTCTCATTTGACTTACACATTTGTGACTCCATGCTATAACTGTCATTTTCTCCTCTCCACAGGACATCAAAATATGTTCTCAATTGAGCGTTAAGGACAGTATGAAAATACTTGGCTTATCACATCTGAACTACTTCTGGTTTTGCTTCTTATGGAAGGGATACTTTTTTATTTGTGCTTTATCATGCTTTAGTCTTTTGCAGAGGTAATGGTACTGGGGTTTAAATTCACACCATGTACCTGATAGGCAAGCATTTTACCTTTTGAACATTAGCTTCAGAGCTATTTCTTTCTTTTTTGGGGGGAGGGGGTCTGGTCATGGGGCCTGAACTCTGAGCCAGGGCACTGTCCCTCAGCTCTTCATCCCAAGGCTAGCGCTCTACCACTTGAGCAACAGCACCACTTCCAGCTTTTTTTTTGCTTATGTGGTGGTGATTTATTTCTTAATATTGTTTTACTCTCATAATTTTTGCCCATCTCAAGTTGTCATCCTCTTACCTATCACTCCAAGATATCTGTGATTACAGGTATGAACAAAGTGACTGGCATGGTACCAACTTCTTAACTCTTGTACCTGCTGAAGTCATCTATAATCAAACAGCTCTTTCTGAGCTGAACAAGGTATATAAATAACTGAATTTTCTAGGATAGCACAGTATGAAAACATGGTGGTCAAACATCTGAGTCAAATGTTCAAACCATCTTTACCAAACATAATTGATAAGCATATTGCATATGGCGGTCCCAGGGAATGATTTTAGACCACAATGAATAGTGATAGTCCCAATGGATTTTATTATTTTATTGTCTTCTATTGTTCATTCAGAGAGTGCAATCAACTCCAGTATCTGTTAATTGGGGATGAAATAATTGTATTTCTACAATTTCTATAGGAAGATTCCATTAGTTCGTTGTGAGAGACTATTGCAGAAATAAATGCATCAGATTGTGTGTTGATTTGGAAGGAGCAGGAAATACATTGTGGATCCATATTTTCTGAGTCAGGTGCCCAGTAAGAAGAGTGACTTGAAGCAAATTAGTCTTGAATTATAAACTGTATTCAAAATCTCCAACATTTTTTTCATCCTGCAAGTCTAAAATGTGTGCTTATTGAAAGGTTTGGTTCCCCTTTCTCCCTACGGCATGATACTCACCAACACAGTTAATTGAACTACTATCAATGCCCTTCCTAAGCAATAGCCTAGAGCATTTGTTTTCTCACTGCTATCTTATTTCACTTGGGCAATCCTCACGTCACTTAGTTCATCCTCAAAGTTCATCCATGCATCTGACAACATTTCCTTCCGTCTTGAAGCTGATTTATACTGTTATTGTCCTTCAAGGCAGTTTTCAGGCATCTACTTCCTCGAGCATGCCCCTACTTCCAAGTTTCAACTATGTTCCAATGAAGCCAGCAAGTTTTGAATCCATCAATGGATCAATACACTGTTGAGTGAGAGCCCTTAGGATTCAATGCTTTCCCCAAAGTTCATCAGTTGGAATCCAAGCTTTCAGATTCAAAATACAACAAGGCTTTTTGTTCATTTTGTTTGAAATATTGGAATTCTTGTATCTGATAAATGATTTGCCCTTTCGCTCCATCAGCTGTGTCCTTTGAAGTGCAGAGTTTGAAATTTCAAGATAGTCTCATTTATCAATGTTTAACTTTTATAACATGTGTGTTTGGTGTCATATCCATGAAGTCCAAAGTCATGAAGCTCTTTCCCTTATCCTCTAGGAGATTTATAGAAGTTTAGAAGTTTTAGAACTGTAATTTAATCCAACTGGTTGTATATGTATGCATGTCTGTGTTGTAAAGAAATCATTTATGCAGGGTGCCTGTGGCTCACTGACCTGTAATCCTAGCTACTCAAGAGGTTGAGATCTGAGGATCATGGTTCAAAGCCAGCCCAGGCAGGAAACTCCATGAGATTCTTATGTCCAATTAACCACCAGAGAACTAGAAGTGGTGCTGTGGCTCAAGAGGTAGAGGATAGAGCACTTGCCTTGAGCTGAAGAGCTCAGGCATAGTGCCCAGACCCAGAGTATAAGCCCAATGACAAAAAAAAAAAAAGAAAAGAAAAGAAAAGAAAGAAAAACCATTTGTGAGGATTCAGAGGTTGAAAAATCCAAAGATTTTTAACTGACAAGCTGGAAACCCACAAAGCCTGGAAAATAAAGTCTAATTCTAAAAGCCTAAGACCAAGATGTTATTTGTAGTGATTGTTGTATGAAAGCCAGGAGGTTGGAGGCTTCAAACTGCCAATTTCTTTCTCCGAATGCAGAAGTAAGTAAAACCAAATTTCTGGATTCAAATAGTTTGTAGGAGGAGTTTCTACTGGCTCAGGGTTTGTGTTCTAGTGACTTCTGCAATTGATCAGAAAGAGACCCACTCATATTAGAGCAGACAATGTTTTTTTTACTTAGTCTACTGATTCAAATGTTAATCTCCTCCAGAAGCATACTCACAGAAAAATATTGGGCAATATATCTGTCCATATAATGGCCCAGTCCATTTGACACCCGAAATTAATCATTACAATACCTTTTTTATTGTTCTTTTTTTAAAAATAAGTTTTTTATTGTAACGATGCTGTACAGAGGCGTTAGAGTTACATTAGCAAGGTAATGAGTACATTTCCTATCAAGCATTGTTGCCTCCTCCTTTATTTTTCCCCTACCATCCTTTCCCTCCCACCTCCACAACTACCCTCCCACCTAAACTGTAAAGTTCATTTTTCAACAGAGTCTTGTACAACTCATTGTTACAATGGGTCAAACTGTATCCCTATTTAAACATTTTGTTTTTTCCCTTCCCCTCCCCAAATAATACCAACATCAAATACAGTGAAAATGGGGAAGATAATGTGGGGGAGGAACATACAAAGCAACAAAAATATCACATGGTACCATATAAATATGTTAGAAACAATAGCAAGAAAGAAAAAAAAAACACTTGTGTCCCTATCTTTGTTGTAATGCATTTGAAATTAAAAAGTGTGAGTCAATAACCCTTTGTATTACTTTGCTGAAGTGCATATTTAGAATCTTTGAGAGTCCATATAGATATCAGAATATTTTTTTCTATTTCTGAAATATATACCTACACACACACACATCTACATAGCATATATTTATTGGTAATACTTTGTATCAGTACATCACTTTAGGTACCATTTCTGTCTTAACTAAATTAAACTTTCCCACATATGCAATGTGTTTGTATGTATTTGTGCTGTCTCAATTTTTCTTTTAGCAATGCTTTATTCTTTGGATAAGATAATTCTTAAACATTTTATTGTTTGATATTTTACTATGATTGGGCCGGGAAGGTGGCTCAGTGGTGATATTACTATGATTAAAATTGTTTCTTTAATTTTGTTTTATGTTTTCACATCTCATTACTAATATACAGCACTACATTTGACTTTATGGATTTATTTTTGTGTACTGAAACATTGCTTAATTCATTCACCTGTTAAAAAATATGAAACAAAATAAAAATGTATATTTATTAATGGCTTGAGAAGAAGATATGTGAACTTCTTTCAAACTACATACATGGTGTACACAGTTTCATAAGAATATCAGACTTCATATCCTTTTGAAAAGAGCAAGTAAAATAATTGCACTATTTTATTCTAAGATTAAGTTTAGCACCATAAGAAATCACCAAAATGTTTTCCAAATGTGTCTGTATTATTAACATTCCTTTAATAAAATGTGGGAGGGAGGGCATACTAAGAGAAAAACAAAGAAGTGGCTAACAATGCCCGAAAATAAATGTACTCATTACCTTACTTATGTAACTGTAACCCCTCTGAACAGCACCTTTACGATAAAATAAAACAAAAAACAAATTCAAATTTGGTTCAAATTCTCCTCAGAATTTGGTTGGTAGTTTTACATAAAATAATACAATAATTTCACTGCTGGTGAAACTTACAATTCTATAGTGATATATTTGTGTCCATCCTTTCAGAAGTATTTTATCAAATATAAATAGTCATAGTTGAATTCCCTGTTCCTTTGTTTTGCTCAGTTTCACTTCTTTTTATTTTTTGAAGAGTTCTTACATAATGTGATTATTACATTAATAACAACATGTTGTTGTGGGGAATCTCTTTGAAACTTGTTTCTTTGGAAATTCTTGCTACTTTCAGTCTTTCATTTACATATAAATGTGTACTGTCAGCTTAAGAATCACCGTGTATTGAATAGTTAAAAACTGACAAGAAGTACATATTTTCATCATAAATAAATATTTAATGTAATATATACATTAATCACCTCTATGTATTCCTAAGCCAGTGAAAATATATTTCAAAGCATCATGTTTTACATAATTAATAGACATAATTTCAGGTGTATTTATTTTCAACTTTTTTTAAATTTAAAAATGTTAGGACATGTTTTGCAAGTATTTTCTGCTAATTTGTGGATATTCTCTATATTCTCTAGTTCTTTTAATATCTTTCACAAAGTAAAAGATTTTAATTTTACAGGAATACTTTTCATAAGTTATGCTTTCGATGTTGCTTCTAAAATATTATCACTGAACATAATGTTACATAGATGTTCCCCTGTTGAGTGGTGTACAAATTTTCTATTCCTATAGTTTATATTTATACCTTTACAATGAAAATGTAAGATCTATGTTTAGATTTAATGTATATGGCTGCCTAATCATTCTCAAGTAGCATTTACTAGAAAAATTACTCCCTACTACATTGAATTTCCTTTGCTCTTTTATCAGACAACAGTTGACTGCATTTGTGAAACCCCAAAGCTGAAGTCTTATTCGATACCGCTGATCTATTTATTCTTTCAACAAAACCAGTCTTCCTAGACTTCTGCAGTTATATGATAATCTTGAGGTCAGTTAGTGAATACTTATAACATGAAATAATGAGCTAATCCACACTCCTTCACAAATCTCTATGAGGAATTTCATAGTCATCAGGGTTTGAAGGCCTTTTGCAGACCTGGATAGCATAAATGATCAGTTAGGAATATACATTCAATGTAAAAAAAATTAAAAATCCTTCTTTTAATGTATTTAGTCAGAAGTTGTATACAAAGTATATGTATGTTAGTGTCCTTTTAAGAAAGTATTGAGAAGTTCAAAAGGAAAACTGACGTTGTTTATACGTATAAGTCATATCCAAGAATTGTCTGTAAGACATTTGAAGAGCCATTTGTGGTGTCCCCTTGTATTCAGGAGGCTGAGGCAGGATCATAATGAGTTCAAGGCTCAGGTGTGAACATAAGGTATCTGGGACTACATGATGACATATATTCTCATATGAATGAGCAACAAAACAGAAATACAAGTAAAGGCACTAAAGACACATGGGTGGTGCCTGAGTTCTCATCTCTACACTGTTCTCACTTCTTAAAAAAAATCATGTGATTTTGCAGAAACTAATCTTCTATAAGGTCCACCTACATGCTTAGCAATGAAGCTGATTAAACCGAATATAACCCAATGAAGGATCGGGGGTCAGAGAACAGACACAGACCATTGTGGAATACAGTTGATTTTCTCTGAATTCCTTTTTCACCTCATCTATGATACTGTTCTGACCTTGTCTTGCCTCTTAGATCCTCGTGTCGTGGTGTTTATCAATTCTTTGGACCTCCCAGTTTTTGTCTTTCCCAAGTTTTCAAAGTTGTTTTTCCTTCTAAATATATAGAAAAGTCATTTTATTTATTTTTGTTTTCCTTTTGGGCCTCTGCTTTGAACTACTGACTATCTTTTTACAACGTAATTTTGTTTTACAAAGGACACATAACTATAATTTATTTGATTCAACTTATCTTCCAAATCTCATTCTATTTTACAAAGGACACTTATAACTATTATTTATTTGATTCAACTTATCTTCCAAATCTCTTCTACCATCATATTGCTAAGCGCAGCTAAATCATTAGTTGCATAGAATTTTTGTATGTCCTGCATACCAGCTGGGCTAAAACTCAATGTTCCATATTTTTGTTTTCACATTAATGATCTGATTCCCATTCTTCACTATTAATTCCTACAGTATCTTAACAATCCCATTCATCTCTCTTGTTTGTACATATTTACTTAGTGTGTGTAACTTAATATCATTTGTGTTGAAAATTAGAATATCTGCTTCTTAAATCTTGTGGTAGTTTAATACTCTACCCTTCTCAGAGAGGTACATCTCTGTGCTCATGTACAACATGAGCTCCATAATGAAAAGTTTTATTTAAAAAATATCATTGTAAGCTGGGTGCCAGTGGCTCACTCCTGTAATCCTAGCTACTCAGGAGGCTGAGATCTGAGGACCTCGGTTCAAAGCCTGCTCAGGGAGAAAAGTCCATGAGACTCTTCTCTCCAGTAAACCACTAGAAAACCGGAAGTGGCACTGTGGCTCAAGTGGTAGAGCACTAGTCTTGAGCTGAGAAGCACAGGAACAGCACCCAAATCCAGAGTTCAAGCCCCATGACTGACAAAAAAAAAATCATTGTAAGCATTCAGCATATTAATATATAGTAACTTATAAATGAATAAAAGATTCTATGTAGGAATCAGACCAGATTTGTGAGTCTTCATTTCCTATAAACAACATCAGCATGGCGGGTTTACATTTCAGTGGTTCTCCTTCATTGAGCAGACACATCAAATGAGAAGATATTTAAAGCCAGTTGGTTATAATTTACATCATATTAGTCTAAATAAAAACATATGCATTATCAAAAGTAAAATTAAATGATCATCAACTTAATTAGCTGCTTTGTTGTTATCATCGAGTTTATTGTTTCAATTGTATCAGTGCAAATTAGCAAAAAACTTAATTTGTAGAGAAATCAATGTATTCATTTTAAACATAATGTGTGCATATCTTCAAATAGATATCATTTAAATCACAACAATAGAATAGAATTGTCTTAGCTTTCTGCATTAGATTTAGGAACCCTGAAGGACTACCTCCCTCCGTCCACAAAGTGTCAAGACTTATGGACCCACATAAGCTTTTTGCTTTCACTCATATGAGATAGGATATGCACACTGTACTCATTTATGAACACCAGAAGCATATGTCATGGGGTATTATGCACAGAAAGAGAAATATAAATGACAGAAAAATGAATGAGATTATACAATTTTATTTTTAACTCATTATTTTTTGTGTCTGTCCATAATGGGGATCATGCTCAGAGCCATGGTTCTGTCCTTCAGTCTTTTTCTCAAGGTTTGCACTCTACCACTTGAGTCACAGCTCCATTTCTGACTTTTTGATGGCTAACTGGAGATTAGAGTTTCATGGACTTTCCTTCCCTAGCTGGCCTCAAGCCTTAATCCCCAGATCCCAACTTCTTGAATAGCTAGGATTATAGGCATAAGCAATCATTGCCTGACAAAAACTGTAGCACCTGCTGGTCTTGAACTCTCTATCCTCCTACCTCATTCTCTTTGTTGATTACCAGCATGTGCTACCAGAGCCCCCTTGACTCAAGTTTTTTACCTAGTACTTTACTAATGATTAGTTGATAAAGACAATATATGATACATGCATTTGTCCTAACTGCAACATAATATTTTTCTGTATACCAGTCTTCTCTTTTGCTATCAAATCTATAGTTTAGATATGCCTTGCTAACTACTCTTCATCAAGAGGATAGCAAGTTCAAGAACAACTTGGACTACTAGTGAGATTCTATCCCAAATGACCAAACTAAATGTCTCTTCCTGTCCAATTTTATATACTGCAAAACAAAAAACACAAGCTCTACTATTCAGTTAGCAAAAATTTCTAAGTATTCATTTGGGGCAATGTAACTTAGAGGGATTACAGAAATGAATAGTTTGTTCTGTGAAACAGTATTTTCTAATGGATTTATATACTACATTGGTGTTCCAAACCACCTTTAAGAAAGCACATAATTTCCGTTGCAACAACAGTTAACAGAGGGAAACAGAGTTCAGCGGGAAATCTGATTGCTTCATTCTGTCTGTCCTGTCTATAGCTTTTAAATACTGGTGACACTGCCATGGTGGGGCAGTTCCTCACACTGGAGGCCAATTAAATGTCAGTGATAAATTACATCTCATCTTGATTTTTTTCCCCCCAGATATAACCTCCCACTTAGTCTTTGACCTCTGTTATTAAGTCACGGTTTCGTGTTCCTGATGTGTGGAATTCATACTGAGGTTGTGATGTCTGTTTCCTTTTTTTCTATTTTGGTGTTTGTTAAGAGTATTCTTTCATTTCTTGCTTTTCTGGTTATATTTTCTCCAATAGGTCGGTCCCTTTATACTTCTAAAGTTTTCTTACATATTTATTTAAGAATAATGCCTCTTATGAGAACAAATCCACAAAATTTCCATTTGGTTTTCTTTATTTTTTATTGTAAAAGGTAGGTCATACAGAGCGTTTACATTACATAAGTCAGGCATTGAGTCTAAAACATTGGTAGTACTATTCCACCTATGTCTACCCTGATAAACAGAGCAAAGCCATGTAGAGCAAAGAGATCCATGGAGAAAGAATGAGGGCTGGAAATATATCTCAGCACATTCCACTTAATTACATATTCATCATTTCAGAGAGGATGATAGAATTAGCAAGAACCACGAGGAGAGTAAATGGAAATTCTAACATAAGAATTCTTACAAAAGTATATACTTTTTGGAGGACTTAGTCGTAAATTTTGAAATTGTGGTGATAAATGAAAAAAGCTAGCCTGAAAGTGTAGCAAATTCTTTGTTCTTTGGTGTCTATTACTAGATGTGAGTTCAAATATAATCTTAGCCTTCTAGCCTGGCACTAAGAGGATTTTGAAGAAAAAAATTCTGAAATGTATGAGTTATTTGGAACTTATTTTACTTTTCTTTTTTTCTTTCTTTTCTAATTAGTAAGTGAGAAACTGTATTTCTTACCCTGACTACCCCATATTCTTTCATTGTTTTCAGAACTGTAGTTAATAGCTACTGTGCAACCAATATTAGTTTACTCATACAGTTTTTCCCATACAGGCAATGTTGCAAATTGTTTTATTTTCCTTTAATCAGTACAGGAACCAAGTTAAATAATAAATAATATCCTAGAGAGGGGGGCAAGAATGGACAAAGAAGGAAAAATCAGCCTTACTCTTTGTTTTGAAAGAAAGGAGCTTTTGAAGTAAACCTTGAGAAGATCATATATCATGGGGCTAGCCACTCTCTGATTTTAAGCCTCATGGAATCATCCTAATTTTATGAAGACTGTTTTGAAATGTCACCACAAGATGACAAGCTTTTCAAGGAATATGACAATGTGACACTAAAATAATAGATCTAAGTTCTGACTCTTCATTTTGAGTATTTTTTGAAATATATGATTGTCTCTCAAATTGAGAAGTCTCTTATATAATAAAAATATGTGTATAACCAAAAGGTATAATAAATATCTCAATGAATAGACCAGGGAATTAATATCCTATTTCTTACAAGAGCACATTATTATAGAAAGCTTCGCACAGAGTTCATATGCATTAAGAAGGCTGTTATGTTCTATTATTTTATCTGCTTAATTTCTGGAGTGCAAAACCATGTTCATTCTTTTACGTTCAACTCAAGTGCTGACTCTGTTTAGTCTAGCTTCCTGCGCTCATTCATAATAACTTCCTTTGAAGACTGTTAAGTTTGATTGTTGTTGCTTGAATGTTATTTGCCCTGTTGGAGTCTTATCATTACATTTTACAATTTTTTCATTGACTGTTCACCTAGTGAAAAAATCATTCCTAGACTATAGAGAATTCAGTTCCAGTAATTGATGAGGATATGCAACTGTGGGAGTATGAGCAGAAATTATGGCCATAGGATCTTGCATTTTAAAAGGAAATGTCAAAAAACAATTGCTCAAAGTGGCTATTGATTAGACACATAGAATTCACATTTTCACATGTGCTGAGTTTGAGTAGGTAATTTTTTTGTAAATTTCTATGTCCTGACTTCTGTGTTTACCAAATAATTAATATAAAAACTGAATTATTGAAAATGATTTTATAGCATCTGTGAAACACTGTAGATATGAATGTAATATATATTTTATTTTTCTTACAGAAAATAAACTCCATGGAATATTTGATTTTCCTCTTTCTCTTTGTATATTTGTTTAGTAAACCTATAGTCTGAAACAGAAAAGGTATCTATCATTCGAAATTTCTAAGACTCATGAAAATTCTGAAAGAAAATACTTAGCTTAAGACTAAAAATATTTCGTCTATTACATTTTGATACTCAATATTAGGGTGTCCAAGAAAAGGCATTTATATGACTCAGTGAGATCTAATATAGATGTTTTCTCCTGATGCAATACTGGCGGATAAATGAATACTTCTTTTTATGTACATTGGTACTTACATTTGTTTCCAGTAAATAAAACAGAAGTTTTATGGTTCTAAAGGTCAGGATTATGCCTCTATGAGAATAATGCATAACACAATTGTTTTAATGTATATTACCAAACTTTAGGATAGAAAATATAATATAGTAAGTATAAATTATGTTAACTAAATTAATTGTGTAATTCATTAATTACATAATTTTAGGTCTGAATCAGATGTTACCTAACTCAACTATTTGTAGCAGCCAAGTAAAAAATAATACACATATACCTAATCTATTCTTCCTTGTTGGTTGCAATACTCTTTTCTTGTGTCCATTGGACCATCTATGGGGAATCACAGAAAAAGGAAAGCTGTGTAAAATATGGAGAGCTGTTCCCTTTTAAGGCTGTCAGTGAATCATAGGTACAAAGGAAGTAGCCAGGCATTGCATGTTCAGAGGTTACAAGAGATATGAGACACACAAGTGTTCAAACCATTTAGAATAGGAATATCTCCTAAGCTATACATGCAGGAGAAACAACAGGATTCACTGAAAGAAATATCAACTCCAGCTTCTCTTCTTTTCCAATTCTATTAAGTATGTTTGTTGAACAAATACATCAAATGTTCTTTTCTTCATTCATGAAACCAAGTACATAATGTTTAAGATTGTGTAAGAATAATTATTAGTGCAGCTGAAGTCATTCTGAGAATAAGAGGAACACTAATGATGATGTAAAAATATTATAACTAAAAATTTGGGAGGATTCAAGGAGAGTCACTAGGGCATAAAAATAGAGAAAGAAATCAGGACTGTATAGAAAGTACATGGAAGTATCTGAACAATAATTTGAGATTGGGCATAAACCCCTTTGTATGTAGAGTTTAGAACTGGGTCACATTAATAGGAGTTAAGATGGAATGTGTTGTGGGATAATAAAATTTATGAGGTACTTATCTTTAAAAGCATCCATCTATGTTCCAAAATCCTTCACTATAATTCTACTGTTGAATGGCCCACTAATCTGTTATTCAGAGGTCTAGTTTCTGTCCCACTGGTTAGAATGTCAGCTCACTATTACTTAGTAAAGCAATTGTTCTGAATCCTTTATCATGCCTGGTTATTCAATCCACTTTTATTCAGAAAAAAAGACATGCAAAGAGAAATACTGGATTCTCCATCCTTGAATAGGTGTTTTGTCAAAGGCCCAAAACCATGGAAGCATAGTTATAATGATTTTTTAATCCACTCTGGATTTTTCCATTAGAATTCATTTTCTCCTCATACAAATGGTTACTAATTCAAATAGTAATAGTAAAAAAAAATCCCTCTAAAAGGAAAAAAAATCCTCCAATTTAAATTTACAAGTTTCATAATTTTAGAACAAAATAAAAGGTGCTATATATGTGTATATATGCATCTGCATGGGTGCATGCAAATAGATGTGTAAAAATGAAATTTCTCTGAGCATAATGACTACTAGTATTTTCTAAAAGAAATTGTATTTGTTACTAAGAAAAGGGACTTACAAAAATATGTATGTATGTGTGGATCAGAATGTCCACATTCATCCCAAACTGTATGTGTAAAAGAGAAATAACTAATTAGAGAAAAATGCACCTATTAGTTTCTGCCTTTAAGTAAATATATATAATTTATTTATATAACATAATTTATTATTTATAAATAATTTATTAATCCATTAGTCAAGCACAGGAGCAGGTAGTAATTTAAGAAATGTCCAATAACTAGTAGAAAATATGCTATGGAATAGCTATCAGAATAACAAATGGAGATTTTGAAATAGTCATTGCATATCTGTTTTCTTATCTTTGAAATAGTTGAAGTAGGTGGTACTTTTTGCCTGTCTATAACAGCTACTTTGAAGCTCAGCTGAGATATCACATTAACCCATTTGTAAATTGCTAGCAGATAGTTAACTTTTAAGTGTGTCAAACTTTAAATGTTAGAGGGAATCCTGTAGTAACTGCTTCAGCCACTGTTAAATCATTGTGGCAAGCACTCAAATGTGGCTCTCAGTGTTCTTGCTTCTTCATTTTCATACCCTTATGTACTGGCATCTTTCATTTGCCTACTGTTATCACCATTGGTCTCCTGTAGAGACCAGCACAGTTGGTGACCTATAGGTTATAGTTAATGCAATAATGTGTTATTTCTGAGATTATGCCCCAAAAGATATTTAGTCTTTGTACAACACACCTGACCCTTCTGAAATTTAAGGACTTTGAAGAAAGATGGGATTTTTTTAAAAATAAAAATGTTGATTCCAACCAGTAAGGCTTTATGCTACACAAACCTGTTAACTTCACTAAATTTTCATATCATCTGGGTGCTGATGGTTTATGCTTGTAATTCTAGCTACTTAGGAGGCTCAGATTTAAGGATCACATTTTGAAGCCAACCCTGGACAGGAAAAATCGATGAGACTCTTATCTCCAATTAACTACTCAGAAAAAGCCAGAAGTGGTGCTATTGCTCAAGTAGTAGGGTAATAGCCTTGAGTACACAAGAGCTCAGGAACAGTGTCCAGGCTTTGAATTCAAACTCCAGGACCAGAAAAAGTAAATACACTCAAACTCCAGGACCAGAAAAAGTAAATACACCAAAAGGCTAAGGTCCTACAAAGCCGGTCCAGATGGAAAAGTCTCCTATATTATGCCTTTAAAAAATGGCCTCCATTTTTCTCCCCCAAAATTTCAACACAGCAAGTAACCTATAATTGTAAAAATAGTATACATGTATTGCTTTATTTTGGAGTTGATTTCTGATATTTCAACGAGCTCAGTTCAACATAATAAGTACAAATAAATACAAATATTGTTCTTTGATGTACATATTCTTTATTTAAATAGCTAAATAATAAATAATCATTGAACAAGTAAAACAATTAAAAATGGATTAAAATGGAGAAGTATCTCAAGTGGTAGTGTGCCATCCAATCAAGCCAGCCACCAAAGCAAAATCAAGGCCCTAAGTTCAAAACTCAGCTTCACTACCTACCACAAAAAAAGAAATACTTCCATCAATTTGTGCAAGATAAACAGACTTTATACTACAAGTCCCTATAGTTTTTTATGTCATATCCATGAGGTCTCCACTTGAAATTTGACAACACAGGGAAGACTATATTTAGAATTATGCTCTTTTTCTACTAAAACAAAACCAAGTTGCTGTGGAATAAAATCCTGAGTATAGTTTATTGCTTTATTCTTTTCTTTCAGATATATTTTGGTATATACAAAACAGAAAAAATTATATATATGCACATATATACCATATAACACAAAAACAAGTATTACATTAATTTTATTGAAAGAATACTTTCATTCTTTGTTCCAATGGGGACGCTGGGGTGGCAGAGAAAGTCACAGTTTGAGCTTCCCCGACAATGCCCTCATTAGGATAATTCTAAAATATAAAAGAAAACAAGGTGTTTTTAATAAAAGTGAATGCATACATATAACACTGTTCTCTTCTTCAAGACAGAAATGATGTGTCTAAATGTGTGTGAGCAGATTTATTATAGAGACAGTGGATGGGTCATACTTCAAAGTGGAGTGATCCAGGAGGTGGCTCTTCAAACTTCATTTCTCAATTAAATGGGGATAGGAGAATTATGGGCATTAATCCTCTTTGAGCTGAGACAGGGATTAAAACAAAAACATGTTTCACCTAGTCAGTAACCCTAGGAATCCATGAGACCTGAACTGCTCAGATCAAATTTATTTTGAGAGCTCACTGAAGTATTTAAGCTCCCTTGATTAGATGTTATAATGATGAGACACAGAAGTACAATAAGCTAAACTTTGCTGAGGGCTTGACAACATAACTAACTTGCTTTATTCTGAGACATGTGGCAATTTCATTAATTTATTCATTTTAATTTGCAAAATTATTTGCTCAAGAAAAAAAGTGTTACATGAGGACTAATGTTCAATTTGTTTTTCGTGTTCTATAAATGCTAATGATATGTATTAGTTTAGAGGGCCTGCCCTCTCACTGATTCCTATCCTATGATATATGACATAATTACAATGGCAATTGATCTTTGACCATAACGTTGGTAAAATGGAATGGAAGTAGCTTTTCATGTGCCAAGGTTACAGTTAAGGACACAAGGAGCTTTTCTCAGGCTTGAAGATTGGCTTACAGAGCTCTACCCAACCCTAATATTGATTGCTTACCTTTTATAGACATCTCGTTCACCCACCTGAACATGCAGATGGGAGGGAGAACAAAAGCAGCTCATCATAGGAAAATGATTATCTGATATCTGAGAAATCAGAGGCAGGAGCAAAATCTGTCAATTTGGTTTAGTTTAGGAACTGGAGCAAAAACCACTATAGGTAGTAGTTACTAGGTGGTTTCTGAGTAAGAAATGTGACTGTGCACATGTGTGAAGGTGAAACTTCACATTGTTACTCAAACTTTCTGAGCCTCTGCTTCTTAACTCTAAAATGTAATTAATAAGCAATATTATAAAGATAGGAGATACAAAGGCTTCAGGATTGCTCAGCAAGACAGGATCTATGTGTTCATTCAGCTAAGTCAAGTTTATTTTAGGTCAGTTTGAAGAACATATAATGCACTACTATGATATACATAAGGCATTTGAAAGCTTTGAGCATACTGACTTACAAAACCATTCAGTGTGAAAAGACTTAAGGTTTGTTAATTTACACCTAATGGTTGATTGCTTTTGTTCATTCTTTGTTTAATACCTGCTTCAGCTCAGAGAATCTTTGGAAACAGTGCCAAAGTAGATGAGACTCAAGAGGTAGAGCAGTGAGGTTAACTGTACTGCACCGATTGAGGACATTTCTTGTGTGAGGTCAATTAGTAACTCAGTGGATATGATACCTTGTTCTGCTACTGACATTACATGAATTTCATTGAGCCATTCCATCAGGTTAATCTATATGTTTTATTGAATATTGATGTGTCTAACTGGATTATCCTTAATGAGGAGGGGTTAGTCAGTATGGACCAAGTGCTATGCTTCACCACACAGCTGTGTGTATATCCACAATTATTTGTAAGATTACCCAATGGCTAAAAGGAAAAACAAAGTGGAAGTAAAAGGGAGAAACAGGCAAATGTTTCTAAACATTTAGCTTTTAAATGGGAAACAAAATAACCCTACTAGCTGTTCATAAAGACTATCACTGTACAAATTATATAAGTACCCAGGGGTAATCCAGGCTACATCACTGAAGAATGTTAGATTGTTTGAAACATATAACTTAACAGGCAGGAGAAAAGCCAATGAAAGAACATGTTCTGTATGTAAAAACTAATAATACAA
Source organism: Dipodomys ordii (assembly GCF_000151885.1). NCBI lineage: Eukaryota > Metazoa > Chordata > Mammalia > Rodentia > Heteromyidae > Dipodomys > Dipodomys ordii. The sequence goes on from NW_012267241.1 coordinate 5,794,375, forward strand.
AATAAATTATGATTAAAAGCATTTGCCTTTGTAGCTATACTCAATACACAAAAAATACTTCTGAATATAATCACAAACACATACACATAACAGCATAGCATCCAAATTTCTTTTTTTAAATTTTTTTTATTGTGAGAATACTGTACAGAGGAGTTACAATTACATGGGCAAGTTTTTTCATGTTATAAACAACTTTAGGAAAACTTTGTGCTGTATTTTGCAGGTTGCTCCTCTCTTCTGCATTGAGGAAGAGTTTGAGAACAAGCTGAAGGTCATTTCAGATTTTCAAACTCAATGATTCATTTAGCAATGTAGCCATGGCTTAGAAAGGCAGCTGCATACCTGAAAATGAAAGGAAATAGGAGATTTCTGCAGCCCCAACAGGATCAGAGCAAGCAGCTCACATTAGTCAAGAGCCTGAGCCAGGATTTGGAAATACATGCTTCTGAACATTGAGTAAGCCAGTTTCGTTTGATTAGACAATGAATGCTTACTTAAGAATATTTGCGCTAATGCTTCCTCTGATTTAAGTAGGTTAGACCTGAGTTCCCCACTCCCACTCATTTGATTTCCAACAAAACATAATAGCAGAGGAAATTAGTCATGATTTATTTTTAAAGGACTGTAGTAGTTAGCAGAAACAGTTCTAAAATTTCCTAATAGACTCAGCTCTTTTCAACATGTTCTCTTAGTAAAGTAAATATATTAAATAGTTCACCAGTTGGACTCCTTAGAAAACATGCATTGATCACTATCTCTGTAATAGCTGTATTTTTAAAAATGTATATGCTTATAGAACAAAAGGGAAATTATATTTCTTTAAGATATGTTGAATATAGTCAAATAAACCACAATATGTTACAGGATATATATTGTTTTGCTTCTTTTAGGATTTTGCTTGTTTTACATTTATCTTTTGTAAGAGTGATGTACAGTTATGTAAGTCAATTAATGAGTACCTTTCTTTTTGAACAGTGTCACCTCTTCCTTGGTTTTCTCCCTGTTTTCCCTCTTCCCCCCAAGTTGTATAGTTCATTTTCAATATTGTTTCAATATTGTTTCTAATTAGCTGCATTTTTTTTCAACCTTTGTTCCACCATTTCTATGCACCAAACTTTTTTTTTTTTGCCAGTCCTGGTGCTTGAACTCAGGGCCTGGGCACTGTCTCTGAGTTTCTTTTGTTCGAGGCTAGCATTCCACTACTTGAGCCACAGCACCACTTGCAGATTTTTTTATTTTCTGTTTATGTGGCACTGAGACATCAAACCCAGGGCTTCATGTATGCTAGGCAAACAATCCCACCTTCCCCTTTTTTAAAATAAATTATCTACAATCACTTCAGCATTTAAAGTTTTGCTAGAAATAAGGACACTGAAATGATTGTAATCAGCAATAATATTAATCCTGTCACTAATTGCAAGTTACAATTAACTTTATTTCTTTCTGCTAGAGAAGTGTTTGCTAAAATTAATAAGTTGGAAATGTCTGTGAATAATTTTGAGGAAACCAAAGTATTTTAAATTCCTTCTTTGTTTCTTCCCTATTGTCTTTAAGTAGTTGTACAAAAGAGTTGCCACTTAACAAAGTAGCTTGATCATTGCCACTCCTTTCAACACTGTTACCCATCCCTCCACTCCCCACTCCTTTCCCTCTTCTGAATTTTGTTTGATAGACAATGAATTCTTGACTATATTCTTCCCCTCTTCTCTCCAGTCATCTACATTTTCCTTAATGAATGTTTTGCATCCATTTCCATAGTATTTTAACTAAACAGGCACACGTGTGTAGAAGTTCAAATTCAATTTTCTAATGATGGTCAAAGCCGGGCGAAGGTGGCTCATGCCTATAATCCTAGCTACTCAGGAGGCTGAGATCTGAGGATCTGGGTTCAAAGCCAGCCCGGGAAGGAAAGACCTTGAGACTTCTATCTCCAATAAACCACTAGAAAACTGAAATGGTGCTGTGGCTCAAGTGGTAGAGCGCTTGCCTTGAACTGAAGAGCTGAGGGACAGTGCCCAGGCCCAGAGTTCAAGCGCTGTGCCTGAGAAAAAGAAAAAAGAAAATGATGGTCAATTAAATGAAAACCTTGAACTACTTTTTCATGAAATTGTCATTTGGCGATGAGGGTTATCCCCCGCTACTAATTAGTGTCATTCTTCTCCTTTGAGTTTTTGGTGTATCTAACACTTGTTTAATTAATGCACTCAAGCCATTCTGGTTTATCTTCTCTGTTCAGCCATCTTAACCCACTACCTGGACCCCCTCCTCCAACCATTCAGCTATTCATATATATGTAGATAATTCACCACAAAGATAAATGATTGAAAATATAAACATGAATACTCTTCAATTGACCTGATTAAACTGACTTTCTTGTAAACCACTATAATAGATGCAGTAAAGAATTTAAATCTTTTTGACAGAGCTAAACACCTGCATGCGTTTTCTCATGCAGAAGAGTTAAAGAGGTATAAAAGCCACACCTCTATAACACCCTCCACACCAAATAGCTGTATTTGAATTTGAAAGCAAGATATTTGTAAATAATGAAGAGACCAAGAAGGCAAATTATAATCAAGTACCGGTATGCTTATCATAGCCATTAAATGCTGAACTACTTAGAGAACTATGTGTAGGTTTTAAACATATAAGGGAAGACTTTGCCTTCATACAGGATTGTAGTGAACAATTGCTTTCTGAGATAATCACTTTACCCTATCTAGCCACACAGTTTTACCAGAAGCTTCCATATACTTATCTAAGTCATGTTTCTAGAACTAGAAAGCCAGTTACTGGTGAAGAGTTTTCCATGTTGAATCAGTGCATTGCATGCCGTCTCAAAAATATTTGAATATTATTCAAGAAAGTTCCATGAATCGTTACAGAAAAACAAGGCTCTGCTTTTACTTTGCTAGACTTGCTTCCATACTGAAGATGGAGAAATAGAAGAGAGCATTATGCTGGAAAAAGTACAGAGACAAAAATTGAAGGGACACTATCTCAAATGGGTTTCGCTTTCTAGTACTTAATGCTAAGTCAAAAATGTCCCAATATTTTAAGTGACATTGGGTAGAAAAACTTGCAAGCTAAGTGCCTCAAAACATAAATAAAAGTAACAATAAGATAAGTGTATCATGTTTTAATATATAGTCCTAGAAATGAATCCAGCTGCATACAATTGGAAACTATTATATACCCTTTGGTTTTCTAGATTCAAAGAATAGCCATAAACAGGAAAATCTCTGAAAGCATTTGCACCTCTGCTTTTAGGAGTGCCATCTCATTAAAAGAGTAGATAGATGAGCTGCATATCAAAGGCTCTTGCCTGCAACCCTAGATCTTTATGAGGTTTTCTTCCCCACCCTCTCACCCTCCCCCCCAAAAACCCTGAGATTTGAAGCCAGACTAGGGAGAAAAGTACATGAGATTGAATTTCCAAAATAGCCCATAAAAAACATGGCTGGCTCACAAGGCAGATCATCATACAATCCTTGACTTCCAGCACTTGTACAGTCAAAAGTTAACAACAAAAAAAGAATTAGATATGTCTGTTTTTAACTAACATTTCTCCAAAAGTAACATAACAAAGATTTCACCTCCCTTTCATATCTTGACCTCAAAATGTCCCCCTCCCCATGATTGTAATAGTAATCAGTTTTATTCATAGAATATTTATTCATTATATGATCTATTGAATAGAGCTCCATGGGTGGAAAATAAGATGATTTAAGGTTAAATGTTTCATGTCATTTATAGTTTCTTAAAAGATAATTTGATGTTGGTATAATTTTTGGAGGGGAAGGGCAAAAACAAATCATTTAACTAGGGATATAGGTGGACCCATTGCAACAAGTCAGTTATGTCAAAAAACAAACTTCACAACTTTGGCTTGCGGGGGAGGATGGGGTAGGGGGAGGAGCGGGGAGTATGTGAAGGGAGGGGAAGGGGAAACAGAGGAGGCAACAATGCTTGATAAGAAATGTACTCATGCCGGGCGCTGGTGGCTCACGCCTGTAATCCTAGCTACTCAGGAGGCTGAGATCTGAGGATCGCGGTTCAAAGCCAGCCCGGGCA
>NW_012267241.1:5798498-5828635 GCF_000151885.1 Dipodomys ordii
ATAATGATAATAATACATGAATCTATTTATGTAATGGCCTCAAAAAAAGTCAAAATGATTGAGATAAAGAATAGATCAGTGGAGCTGGGCGCCAGTGGCTCACGCCTGTAATCCTAGCTACTCAGGAGGCTGAGATCTGAGGATCGCGGTTCAAAGCCAGCCCGGGCAGGAAAGTCCGTGAGACTCCTATCTCCAACAAACCACCAGAAAACCAGAAGTGGCGCTGTAGCTCAAGTGGTAGAGCTCTCGCCTTGAGCTGAAGAGCTGAGGGACAGCGTCCAGGCCCAGAGTTCAAGCCCCACGACCAACAAAAAAAAAAAGAAATGTACTCATTATCTTGCCCATGGAATTGTAACTCCTCTGTACGGTATTCTCACAATAAAAAATTAAATTAAATTAAAAAAAAGATAATTAAGTGAATGTCAATGGAGTAACCCACTCAATCACTGAAGTTTCTGTAACAACTCTAGGGACTATGAACTGTGTTAATGCCTGTGATCCCAGATACTTGGAAAGAGCATGGTCAGCTAACAGGCTGGACATCTGAAAAACAAACCAACAGTAAAAGGCCCAGGAGATGGCTCAAGTGATAGAGTGCTTTTCTAAAGTGTAAGGACCTGATTTCATTCCTAATGCAGCCAAGGGAAACTAAATTCTGTCACATAATGAAATCTTTGAGTTCCTACCCTATATACCCTACTTCCTTAGTTGGTTCTACTAAAGTATGTGTACATGTTTACTATGCATGTGTTGTCTTCAATTTTTATAGATCAATTTTTATATAATCAGAACTCCAGAGAGGAACTTAGTCAAAGGCATAAAAGAAAAAGAAAGTACATAATTGATTGCTGAGTCAACTGTTCTCAAAAAAAAAGCTTTTTTTTTTTTTTTTTAAATAACAGAACAGAGAAAAAGGAAGAAAAGATAATGTTATATACACAGTCAGGAGATGGTGTCATCCCTAAAATTACTGAATCACATTATAAACTAAAACGAAAGTTTGTACATGTATAAGCAATAGTTTATAAACAAACTATGAAGACATATTTGGAATAAATACATTGTTGGCCTGTTGAATGAGTTGGCTCAAACACAAAGGCCATTCCTGAGACAGTGACAGGTGTTCATGCATCCTCTAGATAGTAGCAAATGGAAGAGAAGAGGGAAAGACACATGTGAGAGCTATTTCAAGGCGAAAAGTGGATTTGCTAAGACCTTTTAACTCAGAACCATGGTCTGTGTTCTTTTTTTTTTTTTGGTCCGGTTGTGGGGCCTGAACTCTGGGCCTGAGCACTGGCCCTCAGCTCTTCAGCTCAAGGCTAGTGCCCTACCACTTGAGCCACAGCGCAACTTCCAGCTTTTTCCTTTTTGCTTATGTGGTGCTGAGGAATCGAACCCAGGGCCTCAGGCATGCACGGCAAGTGTTCTACCACTGAGCCAACTTCCCAGCCCGCCATGGTCTGTGTTCTATATAAAGTTTGGAGCCATCCCTAGAACCTTGCTATTGTTTCTTTATAATTTTATAGAGAAAATAAGATAACACAAGATGATCAACAATACTGCCACTATCAGCCAAATATATAGATTTATGCAACAAGCCTAACTCTGCACAACTATTTAGAGGCCTTAGTCCGTAAACCAGAAATCACATTGAGTCTTAGCTTTAGAAGCACTCAGGACTCTACATTTGTCTCCTCTGCACTTTTTGGTTCCTTTTAAGCCTTAAAGTTTAAAGTTTAAAGCCATCTCAAACTGCTAATATGGTCTTTCACTGTCAACTTATCAACGCTTTTGATATCCAGATATTTAATTTCTTTTAAAAAATAACCATAATTCAACACCCTCCTGAGAAGACTGAGTGCTTTGCAAACATTCTCTCAGAGAAGCCCTCTGAGAAAGTCAAGCAAGTGATTCCCCCTTTGAACGTTAGCAAATAGAAAGTTACCTTTAATTCATCCTCGTGTCCTTTGAATAACTGTTTTGTTATTTCAATAAAGGTCAAGAAGGCTTAATGCACAGAGAAAGGTTTGCTCAGGTTTTCCAAATGAACAAAAGTATAAATCTTGTTCACTGGTGGCCTTGAAACACACCATTTCCTCCCCCAAGTTGCAGTAGTGGTTTTCAAGCGGAGAATGAAGCCCAGAACACTCTCTGGAAAGAGATAGACTTAATTTGGTACTGCCACTCCTGAGGTGGAGGGACCTATGCATGCTGGTTGGAAGCAGAAATAGACTTGCCCCTTTGGAAGCAGAGTGGACTTCAGTAACTGTGTATGTGTGTGTGTGTGTGTGTGTGTGTGTGTGTGTGTGTGTGTGTGTGTACCAGTCCCGGAGCTTTAATTAAGTTGCTTTCGTGCTCAAGGTTAGTGCTCAACCACTTGAGCCACTGCCCCACTTGCAGCTTTTTTTGATTGGAAATAAGAGTCTCCTGGCTGGCTTCTAAGCTTGAGCCTCAGACCTTAGCCTTCAGAGTAGCTAGAATCACAGGCTTGAGCCACTTGTTTCCAGTTAATAACTTATTTATTGTATTTTGATCATTATCCTTTTGTTGTAGCTGTATGATATAATTTATTGCATGCCCTTACTTCTTGGGGTCTTTTTAACTTATTTATTTAGCTTTATATTTCATCATTTTGCAGGTGATATACAGAGGAGTTATAATTACATGAGTCAGGTAATAAGTACAATGGTTATTAAACATGCCTCTCCTTCTCTCACTCCCTGTTTTCCCTCCTGTCCCCACCCACAAGATGAGTAGTTCATTTTCCACACAGTGTCTAGTGGGTATCATTGTGTATTTATTCACATTTTATTCCACCATTTCTGCGCTCCCTTAGTTTCCAAATACAAACAAACAAACAAGACAAAAGGAAAACAAAACAAAAACTGAAACAAAAAAATCTCCTGTTTCCTTTTCTTGAAGTTTATTTCATAAAATATTATTTTATATGATCATATGCACATAGCTATTGAGCCTTTGTAATGTGCTTTTTTGGAGTCATGATGTGACTGTCTAGAGACCTGTATTCTTTATCAATGATGTCCAGTGTATTTTGTTTTCCAGTCATTCAATGTGTTGTAGATTTATAGGTATATTGTAGTTTCTACAAATGAGAGAAACCTGGTAATGCAGGTTTCTTTGGATCTGGCTTACTTTGCTTAATATAATTTTTTCCAAGTTTTTCCATTTCTTTATCAATGGTACAATATCAGTCTTTCTGATGGATGCATAAAATTCCATTGTGTATATAAACCACATTTCTTTGACCAATTCATCCCCTCAGGGGATCCTGGATTTATTCCATATCTTGAAAATGGTAAACAATGCTACAATAAACATGGCTGCGCTTGTAGCTTTAGTGTGACTCTGTTTGTGGTCTATAGTGCCCAGGAGTGGGATTACTGGGTCTTAAGTAAGCACCATGTTTAGTCTTTGTGGAACCTCCATACTGATTTCCAGAGTTGTTGAAAAAGTTTACATTCCCACCAACAGTGTAGTAATATCCCTTTTTGGCTGCATCCCCACCAGCATTTTGTCAGTTTTCTTGATAATGGCCATTTTAACTGGGGTGAGGTAGAATCTCAATGTTGTTTTGACTTTCATTTCTTTTATGGCCAGAGATATTCAATATTTCTTGGTGTGGCTATTGGCCATTCTTACTTCTTCCTCTGAGAAGTCTCTCTTTAAGTTTTTAGCTTCTTCATGGGTTTATTTTGGTGGCTTTAATTTTCTGAGATATAAGTATATTTTTATATGAGGTCCTTGTCTGATATATATATATATAATATATATAATAAAAATATATCATTTGTGGGCTATTTATCTTGTTATCTATGTCCTTTGCCTTGCAGAATCTCTTCAGTTGGATGAAATCCCTTTTATCCAGTCTTTCTTTAATTTGTTGTGAGTCTGGATATTTATTTAGGAAGTTTCAACTTGTGCCTAGAAGATCTAGTATTTCTCCTATCTCTTCCTGTAATATTTGTATGGTATTTGGACTTATATTGAGGTCTTTTATTCATTTATATTGAGGTCTTTGATTCTGGTTCAGGGTGATATATGAAAATCTAGCTTCCATTTTCTGCACATGGACAGCCAATTTTGCCAATACCATTTGCAGAAGAGGCTGTCTTCCTTGAAAATTGTGTTTTCGGATCATTTGTCAAATATTAGCTGGCTGTATGTTTGTGGGCTTAATTCTGGTTCTTCTATTCTGTTCCATTGGTCCTCAGGCCTATTGTGTCAGTACCAAGCTAATTTTATTACTATGGCTTTGTAATAGAGTTTGAAGTTTGGTATTGATATTCCTCTGTCATTCTTCTAGCTAAGGATTGCTTTTACTATTCAGGGTCTTTTATTATTCCATATTAATTTTAGGATTGCTTTGTCAATTTCTTTGAAGAAAGTTGTTTGGATTTTGATGGGAATTGCATTGAATTTGTAAATTGCTCTGGGCATTATTGCCATATTTACAATGTTAATTCTTGCCATTCAGAGGCTTTGGAAGTATTTCCACTTCCTTAAATCTGCTTCAATTTATTTTTTTCAGATTTTTAAAGTTTTCCCAATAGTGTTACCTCGCATCTTTGGTTAAGTTAATTGCTAGGTATTTTACTTTTTTGAGGCTATGACAGTTGGAGATGTTTTCCTGATTTATGATTGTTGGCATACAGAAAAACTACTAATCTTTGTGGATTGACTTTATAACCTGATACTTTGCTAATAATGAGTAGTTTCGTGTCAAAGTTTATCAAAGAGAGAGGTTTATAGTTCTTTTTTTTGGGGGGGGGATGGGTTCCTATATGGTTTTGGGATAAGTGTTATGCTGGCTTCTTAGAATGAGTTTGGTAGTGATCTTTCCCTTTCCATTTCATTGAAGAGTTTGAGAAGTTCTCCTTTGAAGACCTTATAAAATTTGACTGTGAATACATTTTGTTCTGAGATTTTCTTGGAAGGGATGTCTAATCATTTCAATTTCATCACTTGATAAGAATCGATTTAGTTGGGTGAAATCTTCTTGGTTCCGTTTAAGCATATCAATATTCTCTAGGAATAATTCCATTCTCCTATATTCTCCAATTTGTTGGCGGAGAGGCTTCCAAAGTATTCCCTAATATTATCCTGAATCTTACATATTTCTTTTGTGATATTTCCATTTTCTTGTCTTAATTTTATTAATGTGGATCTATTCGCTTTTTTTTTTTTTAGTCAGATTTACTAACAGCCTATCAAGCTAGTTAATTTTTCAAGGAACCAATTCTTTGTTTTGTTCTTCCCATATTTTTGTCTCTATTTGTGGGGAGTCTTTGTATCTGGATGTGGACACCTCTAAATCGTCTTCCTTCTACCCCCCCTCCAGCCAGTATGGTTCTTCCTGTGTGTATCTCCATGCTGGACAGGACCTAGCACAACCCACAACGCGAAAGCAGAGGTCACATGTCATCGTCATTGATTTCTGTTCCTGTGCTCCTTTGGTGTAATTTCTTCTTTACCAGGATGTGCCTCTGATTATAGTTCGGTTGCTGTGAATCTCTTGAGGTGACATTTGTCCTGGGTCCCTAAATCTCTGTTTGTTCAGAGACAACTAGTTTATCTGTGGCAATGCCTTCATCTTCCCGGAAGGGCTACAACTTTTATATTTTAGAATGAAGCTATCGCTCTGAATCCTAGGTAAAGGGATGCAACTTTCTTCCAAAGAACAGAACGTTCTATTACAGGAAGACACCGTTCATTTATGACTGTCTTCATACATTTGAAATTTGAAATAGCAAAATTATGATTTGAAATATAATTCTGCTTTATTGCCTGACTTTTTTCCTTCCTTCCTTCCTTTTTCTCTTTCTTTCCCTTATTTATTTCATTTTTTCTTTTTCTTTCTCTATTTTTTGCTTTTTCCTTCCTTCCTTTCTCCCTCCCTCCCTTTCTTTTTCTTTCTTTCCTTCATTTTTCTCTTTTTCTTTCTCTATTTCTTGCTTTTGTCCTTCCTTCTCCTTTCTTTCTTTCTTTTGTTCTTTCTTCCTTTCTTTTATCTTTCTTGTATATTCTTGGCAGTACATTTGATGTTTAAACTAAAGGCATCAATCAATACTTGCTAGGCAAGTACTCACTTGAGACCTATTTCCACCACCACCACCTTTTTTTTTATTGCTTTGGTTATTTTTAAATATAGTTTTGAGGAATTTGCCCAAGTTGGTCAGGACTACAATCATCCCACTAATGCTTCCCATATATCAAAGATGAAAGAAACTCTTTACAAATCCTAACTTCTTGACATCTTGTAAGTATAGCTAAGTGTTTGTCATGACCTCAAATCACAATTCTCCTGGTTTCTACCTCCTAGATAGATGGGATTTCAGGTATGATGAAACACCATAATGGGTTTGCTTTCCATATCTTGAGACACATTTTCTCATGCATGAATTCAACTTATTCTTTATATTTTTACTTTTGCATTATTATTTTTTAAAATTTTCTGTTGAAAGGCATGATATTGATCAAGATATATTGTATTCAAAAACTGCTTTATTAAATGACAACTCCTTTATACAGTTAAAGATGATAATTAAAAATAAAGTGACAGTTTCAATTTACTGATTTTTATCAAGGCATTTATACCTTCCTTCCTCTTTTAGCTCAGATCTTGTTGAAATGTTAAGCTTTTCATGATTTTAAGTATAGAAAGTTATTATCTTATTTGGGAGAACTTGTTGAAAAATATCAAATAATATTATAAATAAAAGTAGAAAAAAACAGTGTTTATGCTTTCTCACTATTTACCCCCAATACTAGGACTTGAACTCAAGGTTTGATGTTTGCTCAGCTTCCTTGGTTAGCTGGGGCTCTGTGACTTCAGCCATGACTACTGCCCTGCTTTTTGCTGGCTATATTAGAGCTGGAATCTAGAAGTTTTCTCTGTCTAGGCTAGGTTTGAACTGTAATCCTGTAGATACCAGGCTCTTAAGTAGCTATTGTTATATGAGTCATTCGTTGTCACATAGCTCAAACATTGTTTATGTTGTTGTTTGGAATGTTTTTGCAATACAAGGCAGTGAACTCAAAAATTTGTTCTAGGTATGTGCTCTACCCACTAGGATACATCCCTGTCATCTGCAATATGTTTTTATTGTTCATTTATCAAATGCAAAGCTAGTTTGAAAATGTGTAACAAAGACTATTTCATAACATCACTTAAAAAAACACATTATAGCATGTGCCTTGATTTTTCTCTATGTTGCAATTGAATTACCAGAAAGAAAGAAAAATGAGGTTAGAAAATCACCTGTAACCATAAGGTTACAGATGTGCAACAGTATACATTTTCTGCCCAATTCTTCTGTCATCTGCTACAGAATACACTCCAAAAACCTGCTGAGATATCGAAAGCATCCCTCTATGCCTGCACAATTTGAAGCAAAGTGTGCTTTACTGATGAACACAGAGTCATCCAGGAAATACCTTTGCAAATGATAGTTTCTTTGATCTTTTATGAGGAGTTTCTGGTTTTTATATATGTGGAAATAGTGAATAGTCAATTTTAATTTCAAAATAAGATAAAAACAAAGTGCCAAAAACCTTAGCTTAATATTATTTAACTACGATTTTGAAGTTAATTCAAGTTTTGGTATTTACCTCTTTCCACTGATTATAAAAACGACTATAATGTTAGTAAATTGGATTTTGTTTTTATGTAACTGATTTAAAGTTGTGATTTTGGAGACTCTAGTGGAATAATAAGAAAAATAAAAACATATCATGACATAAAGAAGACTTATTTCTTATCTTAAAAGTACTGGACCCAGTAAGAAAGAAAGATCGGTTTATTCTTGGGATATCAAGTTTTTGTTGTTTTATTTTGTTTTTGTTTGTGTTGTTGTCAGTTATGGACCTTGAACTCTGGGCCTGGGCACTGTCCCTGAGCTCTTCAGCTCAATGTTAGTACTCTATCACTTGATCACAGCACCACTTCCAGTTTCCTGGTGGTTAATTAGAAATAAGAGGCTCAATGATTTCCCTGCCCAGGCTGGCTCTGAACTGCGATCCTCAGATCTTAGCCTCCTGAGTACCTAGGACTACAGGTGTGAGCCACTGGTGCCTAGCTTGGATAACAAGTTTTGCCACAAACTTTTAGTCTAACCTAACTCTAATTTCATTTTTACTTTGGTTTCTCTAGGGCTTCAAGTATAGATCAAAGACTTCTTCCTATTTTCATTTTTAATGGGTTACTTCTTAAAAAGTAAAGCCTAGTGCACTCCTAGATCTTCCACATCAAGACTCCCTTATGAGCTGACCCCAACCTCTTCAACCAGCAAAGCAATCTTGGTATGATCAGCATACATACCAATCACTACCAGCATTATCTCAATCCCTGTTGACTCACATCCACAGTAGCCTCTATCTGCATTCAAATACTAATAAAAAGTCTGATCTCTCCAAAAGGGGCACACATCAACCCTGACATGTGGTTTGGAGTTTAGATAATTTCCATCCAAGATTTTTACTGGAAAAGCAGCACCTGCTCCCTCTGAATGTGAACACAGAAAATACACAACTTGAAAAAGTGTTGCAAGTGTCTCAAATAGTTTGAAAATAAACCAAAACTCTGGAGGAACTGGTTTTAATTAGATGTTAATATGTAAACATTTTTCTTCAATAGTGTATGTCTATTTAAGTTTTGTTACATAATATAGTGTAGTTGTGTATTCATACAGAGAACTAATTATAAAACCAAATGAGTATATTTTGGTGCTTTTAAGATCACATTTCTGATTCTTGGTTCATCTTATATTTTATCAGTTATTTAAATTATATTTTCAAATATTGCTAATAAGATCAAGGTACTCTATACAATAGATTATTAGGTAGTCTAAACATGTCTTAGATTGCATTCAAAATTTTAAAAATCTCAATTTGCAAGATTCTGTTTTTTTTTTTCTAATTTGGAGAAGTGGACAGAAAGTGATGAAGAATGAATTGTGAAGAATGAAAGCAGATGATTCTGTGTGTGCATGAGTGTATTTGCATGTGTGTGTATGTGTGTGTGTGTGTGTGTGTATTTCTACAACTAGGAAGATTTTGTTCCATTCTTCTAAAACTTTGATAACAAAAGCCAAAATCAGAGACAAAAAGAAGAGAAGAAAACATGAGAAATTTTAACTCAGAGATTTTTCCTCAACCCAGAGATCCTGTGAATGCATGCATGACCCAATTCAATTGACTTTTTTTCAAGCAACAGAGAACATATTTTATGACCAAGATTACAATTTATATGTCAAATCATAAACTGAACATAATATATCAATAACTCTGACTTCTTTGCCCTGCTAAATCATAAAAACCTCTCGACATGACTTTTTTCAACTGTTATTATTAATTTTTTTCCTTATGTTTGCAACTCATTCTTTCCCTTCATCCAATACTCACCTAATTTACTAAATTGTCTGAGATGTCAGGATTCACTTTAGTGACCATATTTCTGAATATACTACCTTGATCACTTTCTACCTGCAAAAATATCTCTCTTTGTGTTTCCCATAAATCAAATACTTACCCACTTTTTTAACATAATGTATTTCAATATTACTTATGTCTCTTTTCAGCCACAAATCATAAAATCCTATGGTTGTGAAATTATGGGCTACCTTCTATTATGCTGATTCCTAGTTCCTAGTTCAAGATCTACTAAGTAGTATGGACTCAGTAAATATTTGTGGTCTAAGATGAAATAATACAATGTATTATACAATTAATCTTGCATATGGCAATCTACTTTACCCATATAACACTGACTTGTTGATATGGAAACTGGAGAAGGGATTTGATTCCTCTTATAAAGACACTTCCTCACTTACTTTATTCTATCCGCAGCAGCTAATCAAAAGACAAAACTTCTTTGTTTTTCTTGGGCTTCACCAAAGAAATACTGGCATTAAACCATTGCTCCTCAGATCCCAAATGATTTTCAATGCTACTGGTTCATCTGCCAGTGGGTTTGCCCAACCATCTGACTAAGTCACACTGTTTGAATCTTAGATCATTTCTCCTTCTTCTCCATTGCTTAGTTCCTCAACTTCCTGTCACTTCTCAACAGCTAGCTCTCATTTGAAGTTATAATAGATCCAGCCCCACCAAACTAGTAAATGGAGACGTGACTACTATCATGCTAATATTGCCTTAGCATGACTTTACAGCATTTTGGGGGTCCACTCTACTGTGACTCAAAGAGGGTGTCTATATTTCAGGGAGGCTTTAATAAAAACCAAGCCTTCTTTAAGGATGTTCTCAGTGAGGTAAAACAGTGATGCAAGACTTTGGGCAACTTTTCCCCAGCATTCCGCCACATGTTGCTTCACTTACCTTGAGTGATAGCCTGGAAGAAGGGGATAAGTAAGACGGGCTGATCCACAGAAAGGAAAATGGCTATATGTCATCCCAGGGCATGCATGCAAAAAATGTAGTTACAGTGACATTTTAAAAACAATTACTGAGAAAAACAACCCAAATATATTCTTTATAGATTTATTTCCAAGTGAGTGAATAGCAATGATTCTCTCTTGTTTTGTATAAAAGTTTCATTAAAGGTACTGTTGACATTTTCCTCCACATATATAATTTATAACCATAACCATATGAATATACATAATATACATCACTTAAAACTATAAATATCTGCCAGGCACTGGTGGTGGCTCACATCTGTAATCCTAGCTACTCACGAGGCTGAGATCTGAGGATCATGGTTCAAAGCCACCCAGGTAGGAAAGTCCATAAGACTCTTTTTGATTTGTTTTGTTTTTTTTTTTTAAATAAGTTTTTTTTTTATTGTGGAAATACTGTACACAGGGGTTACAATCACATGGGCTAGGTCATGAGTACATTTCTTACCCAGCATTGTTGCCTCCTCCTTTGTTTTTCTCCTACCATCCCTTCCCTCCCACCTCCACAAATACATCCCCCACCCACTCCTAAATAATAAAGTTCATTTTTTGACATAGCGTCTTGTATATCTCATTGCTGCAATGGGTCAACCTGTATCCCTATTTAAACAATTTGTTTTTTCCCTGATCTTCCCCAAATTATACCGACATCAAATACAGTGAAAACAGAGGTTATACCATGGGGGAGGGACATACAAAGCAAAAAAAAATCATGTGGTACTTTTTAAATACCTTAGAAACAGTAATAAGAAAGAAAGAAAAACACTTGTGTCCTTATCTTGGGGTTCATTTCGCCTAACATCAACTTGTCTGACCGTTTCTGCTTGTCTCAGAAACACACTAATTATTGCAAATAAGAAACCTATGTTTCTTTGGGCCTGACTTACTTCACTTAATATATTTTTTTTCCAAGTCTTTCCATTTCCTAACAAATGGGGCAATATCATTCTTTCTGATGGAAGCATAGAATTCCATTGTGTATATATACCACATTTTCTCTATCCATTCATCCAAGAAACCACTAGAAAACCAGAAGTGGTGCTGTGGCTCAAGTGGTAGAACGCTCGCCTAGAGCTGAAGAGGCAGGGACAACATCCAAGCCCAGAGTTCAAGCCCCATGAGTGAAAACAAACAAACAAATACATTTTAGAAGAAAAACATGCTTTTATGCAACAAGTATCAAAAAGTCACCCATATTTCTTTAGAATTCAGCCTATATCAAGGAGTTATTTCTGATGTAATGATGATTTATAGTAAGACCGTACATTAATGACCAGGCTAAAGCTATTTGAAACAGATTACCATTTTATTTCTTAATTTTATGTTCATTTGGATTTTTCTCTAAATGGTTCCAGTTAATTATCCATGGACACCTAACTCAGTATCACAGAGACCTTTATGCTGAAAAGAAAAGCTATGTAAATTCAGCCATGTCTTTATTTTCCTCAAGATCCATCTTTCTCTGTTGGACAAAATACAGTTTCTTAGACTGTTCTTGTTCCTTTTCTATCAATAGCCCTTTCAGCTTTAAGCCCTCTGCTCCTTGAAGAACGTTTCCTACCCTAAAATTCCAAGCCTAAAGTAATTTGGCCTATACCTTTAAATCATATTCCTCCATTGAACTCAACATCATTGAAAATGAAATAGTTATTTCCTGCATTACTATAAAGCTCAAGGAAGATAAGTGAAGTAGATATGCTTCACCATAATAGAATAAAATCTGTAGCTTTTGGTGAATATGTTGAATGAATGAATGAATTAGTGAGTGACATGTGCATAGATTAGGCACTGATTGAACTTACCATACTTGCTCTGTCAACTACATGATCTCACCTTGTTAGAACAGCCTTCTTCATAGATCTTCCTGACATAATTGGTCTACCCTCAACTCTGAATTCTGCATGGTTCTTTCTCCCACAATGACCTTGAACTTCAATAGTTATTATAATATGTACCTTATACCATTTCCAAATAAAATAATAGCCATGCTTCTTTTAATTCCCCACTGTACTTCCATGATACGTTTTTTTTCTATATTTAAAAATAAGTAAAAATCTTAGAACATAAATATAGTTCCAAGACTAATAATATTTAATACAAGGGAAACACACACACAGAGAAACACAAAAAGTCAATAAACAGATCAAGTTTTCTTGATGATTTTGTCTTAAATTGATGTCCTGAAGTTTGCACTAGCCATTTACCAGTGATATATGGAAGGTACTTTGAACACCTGGAGACTCTTCACTTTCTCCCTAGGAAGACATTTGGCCAATTTTTCTTAGCCAAATGACCTTGATTACTTTCACTAAGCACTCCTATCACCCAATTCCCTTTGTCCTCTGTAATGTAATCACTGCTACCATCCTAGATAATATAAAGATGTGTGTTCCATCAATTTATATTGAACAAATGAATTATTGCCTAAGAATGTTATACTGCTTTCAAATACAATGCATATATTATATAAGTGGAAAGAAATTCTAGAATCCTATCTAAGGTGCCAAGATTTCACCACAGTTTTCATCAAGATTCAATTTGGTTATGTTAAGGTAACAAATCATCTCCAAATCTCAGAAACAAAAAAGTTATTCTTACATTGCTTCTTTGTCATCAGTTGGATGGTTTTATTCTTAATATATCCGGACCAAACACTATGGAATCTAGATGTATATGGTTAGCTTGAATTAAGGCTCTAATCCTATATATTGCAATTCCAGACGTGGGTGAAAGGAGTGAGGCAAAGGATTTTAAGTTTCCTTGGTCAATAGATAAGTCAATAGAGTCAGGCATAAGTGGTTCATTCCTGTGATTCTATGAACCCAGGATGATGCTGAGATGTAAAAGCCAAAGAGCCAAGTGACATTTTAAAAGCCTGAATTCAAGCTACAGAAGCAAAAGTAAATAAATGAAAGAAAGAAAAACATGAAAAAAAACCAGTCCAGTGGATTTTCAATCTCAAAGCAAGTAGCCACAGGTTATTCCACCATGTGCCTGGAACAAGGACAGGGATTATTTAAAACATTGCACAAATGTGTAACATAGATGGCATCTAGACATTTTCTTATGTTTCTTACGGATTGCAAGAGATATATTGAAAAGGAAAAAGGGATAGTAAGCTTCAGAGATCAAAGTTGACATAGATTTTATGTTGGTTGCCAACTGGGAAAAGATTATAAGGGCTTGATGGAAAGGATTGAGTTATCATTTTTTTAAAAATCCACCGTTTTTAAATAAAAGTATAAATATACTTGTAACTCATAATGAGATTTCTTGGGGATGCTGAGATTTCAATATTTTAAACATTAGCACAAGGGATATGACCCAGCAATGAGATGAGGATTTTATTGTTTGGGAGACCAATATAAAATGGCTACAATATCATCTGAGAAGTCACATGATCTGAGTATGGAACCTGAAGTTCTGTATAGGTTCAATATGTGCAGTTAAGCATTCAGGGCAGCTGCTGTGGAACAGTGTGGGATTGTTAACACTTTCTATTTAGAGTGAATTTACATGAAGTCAGAGCAGTCAACATAGAAATATGCCCTCACCCACAACAGGAGAATAGATAAGGTATATAACGAGGACCTATTCCATTAGCAGACTGAAGGAGAAGCAATACTTTTATATGGGTTATTAACGTAGTCGTACAGAAAATGAGCTGGACAAAGAAAAAAAACATTGTGAAGGATTATGTGTTTGTGTGTGTGTGTGTGTGTGTGTGTGTGCGTGCAAGCACACATGTGCATAAATGTATGTGTGTGTAGTTCTTATTTATTTACATTCTATGAAAGGAGAGTACATAGTATCACAGGAATGAACCACTTATGCCTGATCTATTGACTTATTTTTGACCATTGAAACATAAAACCATTTCCCTTGCTCCTTACAATGTACTGAAGCTTTTGGGACTTCATAAACATGTGACTTTACAGGGAAAAATCCCTTTAGCTGTCTTTGGAGTTCAAGTAGGATAATTCGGTAAAGGTATGCAAGAATGGGTGTGTTTGCCTATGAAAACTAAGGGTGGTGAACTGAGTACAGAGAATTGGGGAGAAGAGGCGGATGACTTAAAAAGTAGAAGGTGAAGACTTTAAACCCCGTGCATAGATTAAGGACATAAAAGCAGAGTGTTCATAGAAAATCTGTGGACTTATTCAGAATCCACTGACATGATGACTCTAGTCTCTAACTTTACTAAATACATTTTATCCAAATACTTTACCTGAAGCTGTCTCTCTATTAGTTAATATAAGAAATTATTCTCTTATCTCAGCATTTTGTTGTTTTCCTTCCCATCTCCAAATTAGAAAAATGTACATACAAGATGAAAGGCACCAGAATCAAATTCAGTGACAAACAGGGGTTATGCCATGGGGGAAAGAACTTACTAAAGAAACAAAAAAAAAAAACACATAGTACATTACAAATACATTAAAAACAATAGCAAGAAAAAAAAACACTTGTGTCCCTATCTTGGGGTTCATTTTTCTTAACATCATCTTATATGGTCCTATGTACATGGCTTTCGATCTTTTCTGGTTGTCTTAGACATATACTAGTTATCAGAAATAAGGAAAACCAAATAAGGCAGGATGACCCATTGTAACAATGAGATTACAAGGCACTATGTTGAAAATGAACCTTACAACTTCAGGGTGGGGAGAAGGGGGATTTGAGGAGGTGGGGAGTGAAGGGATGGTAGGGGAAAAACAAAGAAGGAGGTCAAATGTTCCTTAGGAAATGTACTCATTACCTTACTCATTTAACTTTAACCCCTCTGTTCACTTAATACAATTTTTCTGTCTTTCCCTTTCGTAACAAATGGGGCAGTGTCTTTCTGATGTAAGCATAGAATTCCATATATATATATATATATATATATATATATATATATATATATATATCACCTTTTCTTGATCCAGCCATCTACTGAGGGGCATCTGGGTTGGTTCCATATCTTAGCTCTGTAAATAATGCTTCAATAAACATAGTTAGTTATGCTGATAACTTTAGTATGGCCTTGTTTTTGATCATACGACCATATAAGATGATGCTAAATGAAATGAACCCCAAGACACAGGGATATTAAGAGGTTATCTATCTTGCTGTTGTTTTTAATGTACTTATAATGTACTATGTGATATTTTTTGTTTCTCTTGTATGTTCCCCCCCCCATGTTATAGCTCCTGTTTTCACTGTATTTGATGTTGGTGCACTGCATCTTTTTTTTGGGGGGGGGTGGGTCCAGTCATGGGGACTGAACTCTGGGCCTGGGTACTGTCCTTCAGCTCTTCAGCTCAAGGCTAGCACTCTACCACTTGAACCATAGCACCACTTCCGGCTTTTTTCTTTTTTCTTCTGTGGTGCTGGGGAATCGAACCCAGGGCCTCAGGCATGCAAGGCAAGCGCTCTACCACCGAGCCACCTTCCCAGCCCGATACACTGCATCTTGTATATACATTTTTTCCTAATTTGGGGAGGGGAAGGGAAATAACAAAAGGCTGAAATAAGGATATAGGTTGACCCATTGTAACAATGAGATGTACAAGACACTATGTTGAAAACTATCTTTACAACTTTGGGGGGGTAAGGAGTTGGGGAGGGAAGGGATGGTAGGGGGGAAAAGAGGGGGTAGCTATACTCAATAAGACATGTACTCATTACCTTACTCATGTAACTGTAAGCCCTTTATACAGCATCTTTACAAAAAAATATATACTAAAAAAGAAATTGTGTTATGTGCATTTTTCCTTCAAAAGATGCATAGTATGATTTATACTCCTAAAGGTTTCTTCCATCAAATTACCCTTATTTCTTGGAGGTTTATCAAAGGCCACATAGAATTACTTCTATTGAGAAAGACAAGTTCACATAATGATTGAGACTATTAATGTGCATAATTTTGGTTAAGGATAGTTCATTCTCTTAACTTGCCTGGGCAAGTGAGTTGCCTTGAGTTTTCAATGGCACTTTCCTCTATCTGCCTATCTATCTATCTATCTATCTATCTATCTATCTATCTATCTATCTATCTGTCTGTCTGTCTGTCTGTCTGTCTGTCTGTCTGTCTGTCTGTCTGTCTGTCTGTCTGTCTGTCTGTGTCTGTCTGTCTGTCTGTCTGTCTGTGTGTCTATCAATCTATCTTTCTATCTATCTATCTATGTGTGTGTGAGTGCATGCACATGTACGTATGCACATGTGCACACACCTGCTGATCCTGGAGCTCGAACTCAGGTCCCTGAGATTTTTTGTTCAAGGCTAGTGTTCTATTACTTAAGCCAGAGCTCCATTTCTGGCTTTGTTTGGGTAGTTTATTGGAGGTAAGTGTCTCATGGACTTTCTTGCTTGGGCTGGCTTTGACTCTGATCCTCAGATCTCAAGCTCCCTGTCTAGCTCAGCTTACAGTCATGAATTACTGGTGTCTGGTTTTCTTACATTTAATCAGAACCATGCTCTTAGTTACTCACTCTACCAAAATTCTAATGTCACTTAGAGAATATATGTGCCTTATGCACCTCGATGAAAATTTGACTTTAATTTTTGTCATTTATGAGACTGTATTAAATGTTTACAACTTAGGTATAATATTGTATGTCAAACATAGCAGTGTTATCTGTCCAATAACCACTGCTTGTAAAAGGACTTGGTTCTGGAATGTGTGCTTGTTAGTTGAACAGATGTAAGGAATGACATCTTTGCTATTGAGAGGTACACCGTCCAGAGAAGGCATCAGCAATAGCTCAACACAACTGCAGGACATTAAATTCCATAAACAAATATGGTTGAGTGAGAATGTGAAATCTACTAAACAGTCATCAGCTATGGTAGTTGTGCTCCTGGGGCTCTTCACTACAAGGGAATAGTTCTAGGATACTTTTAGCATCTCTCAGGCTTTGTGGATAATGACCTATTTGCAACCTCCCTCTGAATTCTGGTCTTCACATAGACTGTATCTCCTGGCTTTCAATTTTCATTTGCAGCCCCACCTGAGCACTAATTTCTTTCCCTGGTCTGTTTGAAAGAATAACTAAGAGAGGCCGTGGGAGCCAGGAGCCAGTGGCTCATGCCTATAATTCTAGCTACTCAAAAGGCTGAGATCTGAGGATTGCAGTTCAAAGCCAGCCCGGACAGGAAATTCTGTGAGACTTATCTCCAATAAACCACTAGAAAACCAGAAGTGATGCTGTTGCTCAAGCGGTAGAACACTGGCCTTGAGCTAAAGTGCACAAGGAGAGTGCCCAAGCCCAGACTTCAAGCCCCATGACCACAAAGAGAGGTCATGGGTTTCATGATAAAACAATTTACCTCATCTTGGCCTCTGAAGCCAATGCCTTCTTGTTTTCAATTTTTGTTCTCTCTTTATTATTCACTGTATTAGAGCTTAAAAATCATGATCTGTGTTAGCAGATCTACAGGGAGAACATTGGTTACAGAGGTTGATGTCAAATAAGGAGGTGGGATTACTTATTTATGTATCACTAGTTACATATTTGAGGTAGGATGGAAGAGAGGGAGAATACAATCAATATTCTGTCTAATTGTGATTACTAGCAGTGTTCATGGTAATTATATTCTTGAAATGGTTAGAGTATTTTCATCCCCTAGAGAAAGTTCCTCAGAAGTTATTTCATCTAGTACCTATCCTGCCGTAATAAAATAAGAACTATCGGTTCTCAAATGTGAAAATCATTATTTAATCTGAATGTTTGCTGTTTATTATTCTTTTCTCTTTGAATTAGCATCAGTGAAGACTACGTAAAAGTATTTAAAAAAGCAGAGAGTTTTGACCCTTCTTATTTGCCATCATTTTTGAAAACTGTAGTAAGAAATTAACCTGGTAGTAGCTGAAAAAGAATGCCTTTATCTTTGTTCTCATGCCCAGTGCTATGGACTGAATACAATTTGAGGAAATTACTAGGTTTAATGTGTTTGAACTTGTATTGCCTATTAGTTGATATTTGAATATGGTATTTTTCAAGAGGTAAAATCTAGTCTTAGATCAGGGTGAGTGTGGGCTCCGAGGTATTGATATATTTCTCAGGGCAAATTTTATAACAGAATAAATCTGAGCATTCTTCTGATGTTCTGTTTTTAACACTTCTTGCTCTTGCCAGTGATCTTTTCTTCCACCATACATTTCTGCCATTGTGAATCACATCCACCATAAGGCCCTCACCAGAACCAAGCTGAAGCCAGCACTATGTCCTTGAATCACGAGACCACTAATCGATGTAAACTTCTTTCTAGCCTCAGGTATTTCATTATTGAAAAAAAGCAGCATAATAAAAACCAAGAGAATACACTGATGACAAAAAGTTTGTGAAAAAGGACTTCACCAGTACTCATCGAAATGTTGGTAAGATATTTATTCACTGAACCCAGTGAAATGTAGACTGTCAAGGTTATCTCTTTAATCCAGATCAGCTGGAAGAAAGGCCTTTATCTCTCTCTCCCTCCCTCCCTCTCTCCTTCCCTCCCTTCTTCTCTCCCTTCTTCCTTCCTTCCTTCCTTCCTTCCTTCCTTCCTTCCTTCCTTATTTCTTCTGTTCCTCCCTCCCTCCTTCTCTCTCTTCTTCCTTTCCTCCTCCATCCCTCCCTTTTTCCCTTCTCTCTCCTCTCTCTCAAATGGTTGTATCTTGTTACAATATCTAACATAATGGAAAAAAGGCAGTTTTGCTGGGAATCATGATACTTCCCTCCTCTGAAATGTACTCCCTCAACTCCATTCACCAAGTACTAGTTGACTGGCAAATCCCCTCTATCTGGTAAGCTTCATGGACTATGACTTTCAAGATAATCCAACACAAATACTAGTACACTAATACTAATACTGTTTTTCCTAAGCCATAATCACAGTATTTGACGTTGAACTTATATATATATATATATATATATATATATATAAATATGTATATGCTGATTAATGCTAGAATTTAAGTATGAAGTCACTCACAAACAGAAACATATAGCATAATTATAAATCTTTTATTATATAATCTTCATTTTAATAATGTCCCTTCAGATGCAATTCTAGATATTCTAAAGGCCCAAGACCTTTGCAGACCCTTTTATAAAAAATAAAATTCTATAACTAAAACTTCAGATACAACAGCAGTATTTATAAAATAAAACAGAGAAGTCAAAATAAATTATGTCAAAAGAGAAACAACCACACAGCACAGTTAAATTCATATATATATATATATGTATATATATATAATATTTTTGGAACATCTGCTTAATATTTGGTTTGACAAATATTTTCTAAGTTTTTATTTGATTGTGTATACAAGCCACTGAGAGTACAGTTTATGAGTTTTCATTTCTAGATTTCTAGAACTACTAATCCAGTTGAGATACAGAAAAGTACTATATTGTTCCTTTATGGGGAAATTCACCACAGCCTTACCCTCTGAACATAATTTAACTGTTACCAGGGTGTCATGCAAATGAAATCATATACTACTGCAGACTTTTCAGACTGACTTTTTCTACTCACCCAAATGTATTTATGATTTAAGACAGCTGTTGTTGGCTATCTTTCATTCTTTTTATATTGCTGAGTAATGTTCCATTGCAAAGGTGCAGCCACAGTTTATTTCTGAATAATATTTGCTCTGTGGTGTTAGCTATATATAGTTTCTAAGATAAGCCTTTATTCTATGTATGGTAAAATAATCATAAGCCTTTATTCTATGGTAATTATCAGTATGCAATGACTACCTGTGTACCAAGAATACTCAAATGTTAGTTATTAAGGAAAATATTTTGAGTAAACCTATAGTTTATATTAATTTGAGTGGTATCCATAACAAGCACCAGAAACTAGATGATGTAAAACACAAAAAAATTGTTTCTATATATTTTTTTCTGTATAGGCACAAGAAAGGTTTCTTCTGAGTCCTGTTGACCTAACTTGAAAATGACTATAATCTTTGGGTCATTACATAATCAGTCCTTTGTGTGTTTCTATACCCTAAGTCTTTCTTACACCAACCATATTGAATGAAACCTACTTTAATGAACTCCTTTTGAACTCATGTTTTTCAAGACAGTATGTCCAAAACTGGTTTCATGCTAAGACACTGAGGATTATAAATTCAATTTATGAATTGTGGTGAGAACTAAATGTCCTATTCTGTCAATATTTTCAAATCACATATAGGAAATTCATCAACATAATTATACTATGTGTATTTAGTACTCTTTACTAACCAAATTATGATATTTTATAAATATTTATGGAAATAAAAATATTCATAGGAGAATTAATATAAAATAATTTAGAATATAACAATTTCATAATGAAAGAATTGTTGTTTTATCTGCTCACCCAAACCTAATATTTTAATGAGTTTCACTGATCCAAAAGTCCTTATCCAATATGTCTTACATATTTGACAAAACAGTATTCAAACTGCCTTACGGGCCATGTAGCCTCATCTGATGTTTTTCCAGGTAGAACTACTTCTGTTGACATGCTATTAGTCTACTTAGTATGATGATGAGATTAATATTCTTCTCCCACTTTAACTGTTCACTCTGCACTATTTTATCTCTGTGCAACCCATGGCAGCCTCCTAACACTGTGGGTCTCAGTGTTCATCTCACACTCTCTTCAGTCTCTGGACCACCAAATAGCTAGGTGTTTCAGAGTCATGATTGAGAATCTTTCTATGGTGATACAGGGAGGGGGGGGTCTCATTCTTATTCGGTTGACTATTGAATACAGAATTTCAGGTAGTAACATTTGTTATGTTTAAATACTATTTTGCTTCCTTCATCTTATAAACATGAGACAAGATATTAGAATGGAATACTATCTATAAAATAAACATGTTTGTAAGGTTCTACTTCACATTAAGGTGAATATATCCTCTGTGTCTCTGTCTCTCAGTCTCTCTCTGTGTGTCTCTGTCTCTCTATTTCTCTGTCTCTGTATCTCAGTGTCTCTGTCTCTTTCTAACTCTGTCTCTCTGTCTCTGTCTCTGTGTCTCTCCCTCCACTCTCCCACCCTCCACCTTCCTCTCTCTCTCTCTCTCTCTCTCTCTCTCTCTCTCTCTCTTTCTCTCTCCCTGTAGCTCTGGAGTTTTAATCCTGGACCTTACATAATGGTCATGAACTTTCTCACTGAGATACAATCCTAGCCTGTAATTTCCACCTTTTCATGCAAATATATTAGTGCATGTACAATATGCCAAGAACTTAAGAGATGACAAATTAAAAATAAAAACAGCCTTTTAAGAATTTTTATTCACAGGATAGTTTGCTTTGAAAATAGTGACTGTACCATTTAGAAAATATTTGGTGTAAAAGTGTTTTAAGGATGCATTTTTTAGGAATTCTGAATCCTGAAAACCTACAGCTATGGTTCTCAAACTTCAGTTTTGAACACTATCCACTTGAGGTTTATTAAGACAAAAATATCCCAAATATTTCCTAAATCAGTAAACAATTTGCATTTTGAATAAGGATTCAGTACATGCTGATGCTCTTATTTATAGATCATATTTGGAACTGCGCTCACTAGCCTAGAATACGCCGAGTCCTTCTTCATTCTAACCAGCAATTTTCAGATAAACGTCTGTCTGCTCAAATACGTTTACCTCAGGTCACTGAGAAGGGAAAATTGTCAAAGGAAAGAAAGAAACAGCCTGGTCAAAAAGTGATATAGACCTGTTTCTGGAACTGTGAGATTTTCAGAGGGAAAGTTTCTAGCAAGCTTCCCCAGATAATTCTTGTAAAACGGTTTCAAATATAATTTTTTCCAAAGATCCCCAATTACACCCTACACAGCTCTTAGATTGCACTGACAAAGCTTTAAAAAATGATGCATTTACTCCATGCAGGCAGCAGTCTCTGGAGCCAAAGCTTCAGTGTTAGTGATGTGTCACAGCTGGTTTCAGAACTGCGTTGAAAGCTTCAAGCTTTGGCACGACCAAACATTAACTCAACATTAAGCAAAAGCTTTGACACCGGAGACTACAAATCTGGATAGATTAAATATATGTTTTAAATATCTCAGAAAACACTAGCAGTAAGGGAATTATGGAGATTTTTTAATGAGAGACAACAAAGTGAAATAAAATTATGCAATGTAAATGATTAAAAATTTGGTCTGGCAAATCTTTGCTGTCCTACCATCACCACTGCCTTTGTCCTTCTAGATAGCAGAGAATTTGAATTGATCTCTGCCTCAGTGAGGTCTGTGAGGCTATGTGTGCAAAGTTGGGACTAATAAAAATTATTTGTAATCCAGCAATGTCATACATTAGTGTCTTTATTGTTTCAGCTGGTCTGCTAACTGCAAGCTAGTTTGTAGCTTCAGAACAAGAAATATATATATATGTATATATATATGTATATATATACACACATACATATAAATGCAAGCACACATACATATAAATGCAAGCTTTCAGTATATTATATATTATATAGATATTCATTAATTCACATAGTTAACAGATAATAAATAACAAATATTGTCTTCTCATTGATTTTGATCTAGCTTTTCATCACAATCTCACAGACAATTGATTCACTTGACTCTTACCATAATCAATGTGTTAAACCAGGATTAGCAGTCACAACCATTGTCCCAATTCTCTACCTCTCACTCCCCAAAATGAGCACCGACTTCCCTTATTGCATTTCACAGATAAGAGAGCTTTTTACAAAGTGAAAGTTTATGGCAACCCTATGTTGAGCAAATGTATTGGTACTATTTCTCAATAAAAGCATGTGCTTACTTCATGTCTCTATGCTGCATTTTGATAATTCTCTCAAAACTTCAAATTTATTATTAGTAGTAGTATTAGTATTAGTGTCATTCCCGTTATGGCGACCTACGTGATCTCTAGGGCTTTTATGGAAATAGTTTCTGGGTCGACGATCCAGAAATGTGGCAAACGCATTCAATAAACACTGCATGTGTTCTTTCTTGTTACTCCACAGTAAGAAGACATTTCATGAGACACAACAGTATTGAAATTGGAAATGTAGTTAGGAGTTCTACCTAAGCTTTCATTTGTCCAAGGGGAAAGAATATTCATACATATCTTATTTTCCGCACATGCAAACTTAAATGACTCAGCTTAATGAGAAAGGCCCCTTGAATCTAAGGCCAAAAGCTATGATGCCTGACCAGTTGAAGAACTGATAAGAATAAGGCAAAAGTTGATAAAGGGAATTAGAAGTGCTACTCCCATGAACACTGGTATATTAGGGTGGAGTTGGGAAGGTGGGGAGGAAAGGGATGGTAGGAGAAAAACAAAGGAGTGAGTAACAATCCTCAATAGGAAATGGACTCATTACCTTGTTCATGTAACTGTAACCCCTCAGTACAGTATCTTTACAATAAAAAATATATATTAAAAAAAGAAAGTCAAATAGCCTTACTGTTGGTGAAAAAATGTATTGGTGCTCTGGGTAGAGGTTCAAAATCACTACAATGTTCTCTTAAGACAAAAACTAAGCCAGACCAGGTCTACAATTTTCATCACTTCTCTGAACCCTTGGAAAGTAAGGGATCTGCATGGGAAACAATGAAGCTAGGAAAGGTTGGTTTCTGTTTGCAGCATGGTTTAAGCCCAGAGTTGGGATAGGTTTCTCACATACAATTTTTTTTTTCAAAATAGCCCTGCTCATTGATAATGACTTTGGTCAATCAAGAGCTTTGATAGAGATATGCAGTGCTCTTAAGGCCATTTATGTGTCTCCTAACACAATATTCATTCTGTAGCAAATAGATTGAGGACTATTTCTAAGATTTAAGTTTTATTATTCATGAAATACATTATTTTTGTGGTGATGGCTGCCATATGTAGTGATATCTTTGATGAATCCATCCGAAGTCATTAAAATTCTTTACAGAAATGACTCATTACTCAGAATGATATTGCAGACATTTGTAAATTGTGGTACAAGGTCAAAGAATAAGCATAATTTTTTAAGCTGAGT
This sequence comes from Dipodomys ordii, assembly GCF_000151885.1. Classification (NCBI taxonomy): domain Eukaryota; kingdom Metazoa; phylum Chordata; class Mammalia; order Rodentia; family Heteromyidae; genus Dipodomys; species Dipodomys ordii. The sequence continues at coordinate 5,822,899 of NW_012267241.1, forward strand.
TTTAAAGCTTCCATGGCTAACTTGGAAGAGCCAAAGATTTCAGTGGGGGAAATGAGATGTGTCAGAACTCTCAACAGAGCTAGCAGAAGCCAGGATTGTGACCACTTGCTACCTAAGTTTTAACCGATATGCAGCTGTCGCTGAGGGACCAACAAAGACATGTTTCTTGATATGGAGTCTACTTCTGATAATACTTCTTGGAGCATAGTTTAATCAACTCTATGGTCAATTTTAAATCCTAGAGAAGAAATTGTGTGTGTGTGTGTGTGTGTGTGTGTGTGTATAGTATGTGAGGTTTATAAAGCAAGAACAAGTATTAAAAACATTGAATTTTTTAACAAGCTCAGGGCCTGAGCACCATCCTTGAGCTTTTCTTGCTCAACACTAATGTTCTACCATTTGAGTCACAATTCCACTTCTTGCCATTTTAGTGATTAATTGGAGATTAAAATTAAAATTTGAAACAGGATCTTAAGAGCTCAGGCTCATGAGTAGCTAGGATTATAACCATGAGCCACCAGTGTAGTAAATACATTGGCAGTAAAATTCTCTGAGACAGAAAAACATGCTACAGAGAAACTTTTGTGAAAAGGGAGTCCATTGATGTGGCAAGTTTCATTGCTGTCTTATTTTAAGAAATTAGCATTGCCAGACCAGCCTTTTTCAATCACCACCTGGATCACTCAAAAGACACCAAGGCTGCCTCCCAAAGTCTCTCTCTCTCTTCCTCTCTCTGTCACACAAACATACACATACAAATATCAGTGAAAGGTAACATAATCACTTTTAGCAAAAATATATTTCCATACATGCATGCAATATTATATAAACTCGGTCAAACACCCCCTCTATTGCTCTCCTTTACTCCCCTCCCCATTTCTAAACCAATTTCAACACGCTTCCTCATTCTACTCTTACATATGCAAATAAGAATAACGTTTACTTATACTGAGAATAAAAAAATATGTGTAGTTTGGTTTATTGTGATATTAGCTTTAGTGTGATTGTCTGGAACTAAACTTGCATTATCTCTGAGGTAGGCCAGTATCAGAGGGATTTAGTTTCTTGCCCAAGGTTCTAAAGAGGATTAAAGGAATTATCAGGGCAAGATTCCAGTCTTACTAAACCAAAGTTCTCAGACTTTCCTTTAAGGATACATACACAAATTCTAACTCTTGGTGATACCATGGTAAATAAATTCATTTCAATTCACATTCTCATAGGAGCCTTTTAAAGATTCTGAAGAAGATGTGGAAATAGTGCCATCCTATTAAGCAGCAATGGTATTCTACTTTACACATGTCATGGCCTAAAGGTCAAAGTTTAAAAGATGGCTTATAGAGTCTTCCTATATGTTTCTCTAGAATCTTCTACATGACTACAATGGATTTAGCAGTTTAAGACAGCTGTTTCCTTTTCTTTCTTTTCTCCTCCCTCTCTGTCTTTCATTTTCCTGGTGGTGTTGAAGCAGGAAGTTTTTAGATCAGATTTATAAAGAAAATCAAAGCCAGGCACCAGTGGCTCACGCCTGTAATCCTAGCTACTCAGGAGGCTGAGATCTGAGGATCACAATTCAAAGCCAGCATTGGCAGGAAAGTCCATGAGACTCTTATCTCCAATTAACACTCAGAAAACTGGAAGTGGCTCTGTGGCTCAAGTGGTAGAGCACTCACCTTGAGCTGAAGAGGTGAAGGACAGTGCTCAGGCCCAGAGTTCAAGTCCTACGACCAACCAAAAAATCAAGTAGACTAAAGAAATGATTAAGTGATACTAGCAAATCCTCATAGTAACCATGAGTTACATGAGTAACTTCACCCACTTTAAGAAGAGAGTTAAGGTCATGCATGTATATTCACCTTAAACTCTATAAATTTTATGGTGTTACTAGGGTTTGAACTCAGGACCTCATGCTTTCTAGGCAGGTATTCTCATACTAGACCTGCACTCTGCCTTTTTTCCTTTAGTTATTTTCCAGATGTAGTCTCATATTTTTGCCTAGGGCTTGCCTCAGAATGTAATCCTCCTACCTCTGCCTCTCATATAGGTAGGTCGATAGTTGTGCACTACCATATCTATATTGTTTTGTGCTATAGGGTCTCTAACTTTCACCCAGGCTAGCTTCTCACTGTGATCTTTTTAATTACTTTCTCTACCTCCTAAGTAGTTGAGAATACAGAAGTGAGCCACAATACCTGACAATATCTACAATCAAATACAATTATTCTTACTGATACATGATTACTTTCCTCCTAGCACAATATAATCATGACTTTGGCTTTTATGACTTACCTAGTTTGAAAAATGCTTAAGTGCTATCATTGCTTTCAAGATCCAAATTTCTATTTTTTCATAAATTTCTCAAGTCACTATTTATTAGAAATCAGCCCTTTAATTCCTGCATTAGAAATATAGAATATATTATGTTTGTTTATAAGAAATTTCGAGTGTGGTGTGGGAGTTCATGCATTTTAACAAACATGCACACTATTTGAGATAGATATTCAATTAAAAGTAGCTATGATCTAAATGATTATTCATCCCACCCCAAATTCATATATTGTAATCTAACCTGACAAGTGTTGGGTCCTTTGGAAGGTCAATAAGTTCAGGAAATCAAAAATGGAATGAGTACCTTTATAAAAGCAGCACAAAGAAGCTTGTTTTTTGCTTTATCCCATTGAGGTTACATCAAATTGACAACGTTAGAGAAGAAGCCATCATCCTTGCCAAATCTGTGAGGACCTTAATCTTGGACCCCCTAGCCTCTAGAACTGTGTATAATAAATGTATTTTGTTTCTAAACTCCCTTTGAATGTAAGGTATTGTTACAGCACATTGAATGGATTAAGACAAAGTTTTTGAGGATAAATTGTCCAAGAAGCATTGTACTCATAACCTGACATAGAATTGTAACCCCTTGCATGACGTCTTACTACTAATGATAATAACAAAAAAGACAGAGGTTTGTGTGGGGACAGATATTGCATAAGAAGTATCCCATTGTATTTGAGCATGCTAAGTGTAGGCTTACCAGACAAGGTATTTTAAATAAGCAACTCAGAAGGGATTCAGTATAGCACAGAATCAATTTATACAGGTAGGAGCTGGTAGAAATCCAAAAGGGATAAGACATAGCTATTATCTATTTAAACCTATCACTGGAAAATAATGCCACTAAGAGATTTGTGAGGCAAGCTAGGTGGTGGATGTGGAGTATTTCTCTTTACTATACATTCTAATGAGTTTAGACAGTGCACCTCCTTATCACCTTACCCTTCTTTTAGTGTTGATAGACACATTTGTTATCAGTGCAACATTACAATAATACTGAAAAGGAAAGAAGGTTTGGAGGCATAGCTTTCACAGGTGGGCTATTTTAGGATGGATTTATTCCACAATTCTGCTCCTTTATTTTGCTTGTCTAGCTAAAGACTTACTTGCAGGCATACTAAATTGTAGTAGATCAAATATTTCCTGCGAGATAAGGCTGTTATGGTAAGACTCATTTGGGGGAGCAGTTTTAGTGGTGTATAGAGAGGGGATTCAGCTCCAAACTAGAATTGGGAAGATGAGAGCACAAACACTAGACACAAGGAATAAATCAAATGGGAGTAGAACAAGTTGCTTCAAGAAAGACAGGCAACAGGCTGGGAAGGTGGCTCAGTGGTAGAGCACTTGCCTTGCATACATGACACCCTGGGTTCGATTCTTCAGCACCACATAAGCAGAAAAAAAAAGTGGCACTATGACTTAAGTGGTGGAGCACTAGCCTTAACCTGAAGAGCTGAGGGACAGGGTCCAGCCCTAGAGTTCAGGCCCCATCACAAACTAAAAAAAAGAAAGAAAGAAAGAAAGTTAAGATATGTAGCAGTGGCACAGAGTGGCTTAGATAGTGTTCATGAGAAAGGTGGAGGGCGAGGCTATCCCAGAGTGGTTCTGTAGAACTCTGGGAGAATACTGATATGAGGAGCAAGACATGGTTCCAATTCAGAAAACTGAACGGGAAAGACAACCTAATTAGGACCAAGAATTAGGAAACACAAGAATGAGATGGTGTGAGCTTCAGCTGTCCTGGTGACATCTCACATGACTATGACAACAGTTTAAACAGTCACACACAATACTTTAAATTTGATGTGGAGATGAGGAAACTGAGTCTCAGGAAAGCTAGAGATAGAGAATAATGACTCAGGCATTAGCAAAACTAGTAATACTTGGAAACTAATATCTAGGCCATAGCTTCCAAAATATGATGTGTGTGTGTCTACTTGTACACAATGATGTACCTCTGTGTGCACCGTGTTCACAAGAGAATAAAAGGTGGGAAAGAGGAATGAGATTGATGGGGTTATGACGTTACCCTTTAGGATTTTAAAACACAGTGGCATTTATGACAATCCTATTTAGATCTATTTACTAAAAAATAAAAACTTGAAACGCTAATCTCTCTTGGTTTAGGATGCAGTTCTGTGTCTGGAATGTCATGTACCAGAGGCAATGGCTGTCTTTGAGGATACTCTAGGAAATAATTTTCCACTACATATGAGCAACAGAACTGCAATCAATGGCTGTGGTTATCTGTGATTTTTTTTAAAAATCCTTAAAAAGTCCTTTCCTTTCTTCTTTCCTCTTTCCCCTCATTGTGCCCCTACTTCCCCGCCTCCAGGCCCTCCCTCTCCCCAAACACTTTTCTCTCCCTTGTGGAGATTGGAACCAAAAGGAAATTGATGCAGTGGCGGGTTTAATATGACATTTGAAAAGTGACTTTTTGATTTTCAATTAACCTTGCACAAAGAGGAAATATTGAAATTCGCCCCTTTGTTCTTGGCTGGATCAGCAGACAGACTGGTTTGGTACCGAGCATGGCTGAACAGGGATTGGAGTGGATAGAAGGGAAGAAAGAGGAGAGAAGAAGGAGGAAACGAATCTGATACTTACCAAACCATTTTGCTTCTGTGTGCACAGAATGAGGCATGACTTTGCCTGTGGTAATTACTCTCAGAAGGAGGAAACAGGTAGGAGAGAAAATGCTCTTGTCATTTGTTTGACTTAATTGTATGCTTTTATGAGCCGTCTGGCTGGAAGGATTAAAGTTACTTTTAATAACACTCCTTTTCAGACCAAATTTGATTTGAAGTTTCCCAGCGGGATCTCCCAATCCACAGCAGGGCCAGGTTCCCCAATCTGTGTCCCTTCCTCCTTTTCCTGATAATAGTCAAACCTCTCCCCTGCCCTCCTTTGAAAGCTTCATTGTTCAGTTTATAGACTAGAGAGATGCTTGCTCTATAACATCAAACAGTAAAGTTAACTCCATAATATCCTCTGGCCAGGATTTTCTAAGCCATCTTTACTGGATCTTGCATATCACTAACTCACTCACTGCCTTTTGAAAAAGGAAAACTAGAAAATTCTATATAGAAAATGAACTTGTTTGATGCCTTGGACCTCATTCATGCTGTGTGTGGACACCAATGTGGTGACAGGGGCAAGCCTAGATACACACACAGGTGTGCACATGCACACAAACACACACATACACACAGACTGCACACTAGTCACTAGAACACATTCTGCTTTCTGTGATGCAGTTTTCAATGGGGCTTTGCTCCTCATTTACGACTGTCTTGTAAGGAATCTGCTTCTTGATCCCCATCTGTTTTCATTACTTGCCTTCCTTCCTTCCTTCCTTCCTTCCTTCCTTCCTTCCTTCCTTCCTTCCTTCCTTCCTTCCTTCCTT
>NW_012267241.1:5828860-5869298 GCF_000151885.1 Dipodomys ordii
CCATCTCCCCTTGCTTCCTTTTTTGTTTTGTCTGTGTTTCTTTTTGCTTCAAAGCTTCAACACTGCTAGTTTCAGCAAGGGCGGAAACCATAGGATCTCACAGGGCAGACAGAGGCTCCTGGGCTGGACTGGGAGGACCAGGAGCAGAGATCAAGGGGCCTCATTCCCAGTTGCCCCGAACAACAGGCTGAAGATAACAGCCAGGGGACAGCAGCAAACCCCCGCCTGAGGCCTGAGCCATTCATTACTGGCTCTTGCATGCTAGAAGCAGCTTCATCTCATCCCTAGATGGCAGCAGGATTCTGAAGCTGGTACAGTTCTCAGCAGCCTTTTCTGGTCTATTTTCCTGAATAGATTGCCAGGGGATACGGCGGCTAAACAGCCTGGTGCGTCCCAGGAGTGCAGGTCAAACAGAAGAGCAAGCTGGACAGACACAGTTGGCGGGGCCTCTAGGGTCAGATCCTGTGGCTCTGGACACCACAGTATCTCTTCACAGGGAGATGTGCTACTGTGAAAAGGAGGGAGGGAGGGAGAGCCCGCCTTTCTCGAAGACTGTCCTGGTAAAAATCCAGTCATTCTGGACAGTGACAAAAGTCCTGGAGGCTTGAGCCCATAGAGGACACACACAGGAACTCATGGCAAAACATTTCTCAGCTGCTAGGGACCAGGGGGTGGTGCAGGAAGACAAAGAGTCTACAGATTGAGACTTTATTTCTTGCATTCACAGCTATTCTTCTGTACATTCGTTTTTTTTGAGAGACGGCTTGTTCCATCTCTGGGCTTCAGTTATCTTGTTTGTAAAACTGGGGTTATTACAGCTTTCGGCTCTGTGTACATACAATAGATTGTTAGGGTGACGAGGAGGAACAAAGACAGGAAAATAAAAATCATTTTGGCAGCCACAGCCTCACTGCTGCAGCATTTGGACCAGAACAGGAATTTTCCTTCCTGTGGAAGTAACATCCCAATGCTGTTTATTTTCATCAGTCAGAAATAACTTATTTGAAAACAAAGCCGGGGGAGAGAGGGAGGAAGGTTGCTTCACAATTTAAATGCTAGGGACCTTCATCTCTAAGCTTCTTTTTTGCGCTACATCCAAATCCCTTTCGAAGGTCTTGTTGCCAATTAGAAACCTATGTCAGCCTCTCCATCACTAAACACTACACTCCTGTGTCTTTAAGGGTCTCAATACTATAGCAGGAGTGATGAAATGTACTCTGGTTGGGATATGCTTTATTGGAAAACCTTACTGTTAGCATATCATACAGCATAGCATGTGAACCAGGAAATTTCACCAAGAATGACTTAGTACACATTTTACCATGCACTTTCAGGTTTCCTTTGAGATGTGAGAATTAAACCATGGCAGCCTTTATACTAAAGGGGGCAGGAGACAAAGGTGACTGATTCTCATCTCTTTATCAGAAACACCAAGGTTACTAAAGTTGATCTGTTTACGACAGCTGGGGGCCTTGTCTATTTTACTTTCTTCTGATGGAAATTTTACAAGTATACCATGACTAGAAACACTCCATCTTCACCCAGACACAAGGAATTACATAAGATATCAGGAACATTGATAATGTACTCCAAAGAACTAACTTGCTTGGTCTACAAATTGCTTAGTGGGGAGTGTACCGAATACAATGCTCTTTCAAAGTGATACAGTGTTGCAAGAAAGTAGGAGACAATAACATATCAAACAAAATCCCAAATGACAGCTATCTTTCTAATGGAGATTCTGCCCAACCATGTGGTAGGAAGCGGGGGCAAAATGTGTTGTGTTTCTCCCAGCAATGTTTAAATATTTATGTCATCAATCCCACCCCTCTAGCATGAATTCGACTAATTTCAAATTTCCACATATCGTCTCATTCTTAGAGCTTTCTAATAGTATCTCTAATAGGGCAAATTATTTCCATGTAGTCCTTCACTTCCATGATCTCTTACTATACCCTGAAAATCAGCTACCCAATGCTTCTGGTACAGAGGTTTTCTATCTTTCTTTTTTCCCCCCACAAGCCTTGCCAACTTGAACTTTTGAGTTCATTACTTGAAACATTACTGTAAAACTTCTCACTTGTTCTTGTTGAGAAAGGCAAGCTTAGTTGGGAATCTATGAAATCCAATGGTATAAAAACTTCTGAAATAGTCATGATAAGGTCAAGAAGTCTTTCCAATTTGAAATGCAGGCCAGAAAGAGAACAAGAAAAGGGAGCAGGCAGAAGCCATCTTTTTATTTTAGACAGTTAAAGTTAAGAGACATGAAGAATAATCATAGAAATTCAATTAGCTGAATTTGAAAAGTAGGTATGTGTGTGTGTGTGTGTGTATGTGTGTGTGTGCACGTGTGATTGAATTAAAAATAATAATCTATTCCAATCTTTAAGAAACTGTCAGGTTACATCTGAAGTCTGTGTATCAAAAATAATGTTTTTTCACCTTAATTGTTTTATTTCTCCTATATACTCTAATAAACATTATATAGATAATAGGCAAAGAGTCATGCCTTAAAAAAGTCATACCATAAAAAAGAAAGAAAGAAAGAAAGAAAGAAAGAAAGAAAGAAAGAAAGAAAGAAAGAAAGGAAGGAAGGAAGGAAGGAAGGAAAGAAGGAAGGAAGGAAGGAGGAAGGAAGGAAGGAAGGAAGGAAGGAAGGAAAGAAGGAAGAGGAAGGAAAGAAAAAAATGAAAGAAGAGAGGAGGGAAGAAAGGAAAAGAAAGGAAAAGAAAGGAAAGGGAAGGGAAAGGAAGGAACGGGAAGGGAAGGGAAGGGAAGGAGGGAGAGAGGGAGAAAGGATGAGAGGATGAGAGCATGGGAGGGAGGGAAGAGAATAAACCTTTGATATACAAGGAAAGATTGTGTTCTTAAAAAGTAAATTTTAGTCAATGAAAAATAAGTAATGGAAAGTGGCCTTAAAATTATGGGGTCAAGCCGGGTGCCAGTGGCTCATACCTTTAATCCTAGCTACTCAGGAGGCTGAGATCTGAGGATCACAGTTCAAAGCCATCCCTGGCAGGAAAGTCTGTGAGACTCTTATTTCCAATTAACCACCAGAAAACTGGAAATGGCGCTGTACCTCAAGTGGTAGAGCACTAGTGTTGAGCTGAAGAGCTGGGGAACAGTTCCCAGGCCCAAAGTTCAAACCCTATGACCAACATATTTCAACATATATGTATATATATGACCAACATTTATATATATATATATATATATATATATACACACATATATGGAGAGTCATTTACTGAGTATTCATATTAATGATGATGATCATCATCATGTTTTAATTTTTAATAAGATTTTTATTGTGAAAATAAGGTACAGAGGGGTTACAGTTACATGAGTAAGGTAATGAGTACATTTCCTATGGAGCATTGTTGCCTCCTCCTTTGTTTTTCCCCTACCATCCCTTCCCTCCCCACCTCCTCAACTACACTCTCCTCGCCCCCCCCACCTAAATTGTAAAGTTCATTTTTAAACATCGGGTTTTGTACATTGTACATATCATTGTTGCAATGGGTCTACAGGTATCCCTATTTAAACAATTTGTTTTTTCCCTTCCCCTCCACAAATTATACCAACATCAAATACAGTGAAAACAGGGATTATACCATGGTGAGGGACTTACAAAGCAACAACAAAAAAATCACATGGTACCTTATAAATATGTTAAAAACAACAGCAAAACAGAAAGAAAAAAAACACTTGTGTCCTTATCTTGGGGTTCATTTCACTTAACATCATCTTTTTTTTAATTTAAATTATTATTTTTTATTGTGAAAATACTGTACAGGGGGGTTACAATTACATGGGCAAGGTAATGAGTACATTTCTTCTCAAGCATTGTAGCCTCCTCCTTTGTTTCCCCTTCTCATCCTTTCCCATCCTTCCCACGTTCCCCCACCCAATCCTCCCTGCTACCTCCCCCCTCCCCTCTCCCCCCCCCACACCAAAGTTGTAAAGTTTGTTTTTCGACATAATGACTTGACATCTCATTGTTGCAATGGGTCCTGTATCCCTATTTAAACAATTTGTTTTTCCCCTTCCCCTCCACAAATTATACCGAAATCAAATACAGTGAAAGCAGGGGTTATACTGTGGGGGAAGGACATACAAAGCAACAAAGAAATAATCTTATAAATGTGTTAGAAACAACCACATGAAAGAAAAAAAAATTTGAATACATATCTTAGGGTTCATTTCCCTAACATCACCTTATCTGACCTTTTCTGCTTGACTCAGACATATACTAGTTATTGCAAATAAACAACAGATGCTGGAGGGGATGTGGACAGAAGGGAACCTTACTGCATTGTTGGTGGGAATGTAAACTTGTTCAACCACTTTGGAAAGTAGTATGGAAGTTCCTCCAAAGACTCCACTTAGAGCTCCCCTATGACCCAGAAATCCCACTTTTGGGCATTTACCCAAATGTTTACAAACAAGACCACACTAAAGCTACCAGCAGGACTATGTTTATTGCAGCACTACTTACTATAGCTAAGATATGGAACTAACCCAGATGCCCCTCAGTAGATGATTGGATCAAGAAAATGTGGTATATATACACAATGGAATTCTATGCCTCCATCAGAAAGAATGACATTGTCCCATTTGTTAGGAAATGGAAAGGCTTGGAAAAAAATTATATTAAGTGAATTAAGCCAGGCCCAAAGAAACAAAGGTCGCTTAACATCATCTTATCTGACCTTTTCTGCTTGACTCAGACATATACTAGTTATTGCAAATAAGGGAAACCATGGGGCCTATGTTTCTTTGGGCCTGGCTTAATTCACTTAATATAATTTTTTCCAAGTCTTTCCATTCCCTAATAAATGGGGCGATGTCATTCTATCAGATGGAGGCATAGAATTCCACTATATATACATACACACACACACACACACACACACACACACACACACATATATATATCTCATACTTTTTTGATCCATTCATCTACTGAGGGGCATCTGGGTTCAATGCATATCTTAGCTATGGTAAATAATGCTGCAAAAACATATTTGTGCTGGTAGCTTTATAATTATAAGACACTACACAAAGGACTTTTGTATGTATGAGGTACTTAATCTTCCCAACATCTTTGAGGTGGTTATTATTTTGACCATAATATAATAAATGAGGAAATTGAGGCAGAGAGTTAAATAAAATAAGCAATTTATATATTCATGAATCAGACTTTCATTAGGTATGCAAATATCTACATTTAAATGTCATAGTTATTAAAAAGAGTGATGTAATTAATATCTATAATAGAATAATCATAATTTTATAAATAAGAAATCAGAATGATCCATTAAATATTATTTCACCATGTCTGATCTGTTTTGTCTGATATAGTAATCCTTGTCTAATCTAAACAATATTATATATTTGTCTTTCAAATGTCATATTGAGTAATAAGTACAAATTTTCTATGTGTCACTAAATTATGTCTCTATAGGATTTGTTTTGATAATATTCTAAATTACCCTTAGGAAAATATTTTTTAACCAAATGACAAAAAATAAACCCATAGTCAACAGTTTGGTTTCGGTCTTTCAACATCATATCAGAAAGAGGAATTTGCCTATCAAGATTTTCTTATTTTCCTTTAAATTTCCCAGTCAATATCCCAGAGTTTTTTTTTAACACAATACCTTTATTCATACATACTTTTGCATCGGGATGCTTTATCAACTTAGAATTAAAAACTAGTTCCTAAGTAAACTGCTAAACCATATCTATCTTTTCAGGGATGGGGTACTCTCAATAGAGCTTCATAGTACATTCTAAGTTGCTAACAGTATAATTCATAGTACATTCTACACTACTATCAGTACTATACCCAAAACAGTAAATTGTGAAGAAAAGAGGATCAAAGGAGATTTTGATCACAGTTCTGTCCCAAGCACAAAAGCTTCCCCCTACCTCTTACCGCCCCCCCTACAATGGGGCTTTTTTTTCTATCAAAATCCCAAAAACAGCCTAGAAAATCATATGGTGAAACACAAGAACTTCTGTGTTTATTCATCTTCCAAAAAATTCAGTACTTAATATACAGGGGCTCCCCTGATGACATTATCTCATCCTAGATACCTCTCAACAGTTTTGACCTCTAAATATTATATATTAAATAAGTTACTATGCTCATAATGTCACACAAGAGGGATTAAGTTACATTGAAACTATGGCATATATACTAAACTGTAGGAGTACAGTGGTCAATGTAAACCTTTGAAACATGCCTTCTCATCATGGTAACTATAAGGAAAAATCACAGACTGTTTTCAGTGAATGTTAGTGAACAACATCTTCTGTGTGGTTAAGACATTTAACAGATTTTTCTTTTCCTTTGAGGGTGAAAGAAAGATGAATTCTAGTAATAAATCTGGTTTCTGAAATAAAAACCAGGCTGTTACTCTACTTCAATCAGTATAAAGATAGTCAAACTGTTTTCCAAAATAAAAACACCAGAAGGAAAGAGAATTTAGGCTGGTGCTTAGACCTAGTAAACTATTCAAGATTATTAGAAATTTCTTATTTTTCTATAGGGCTTCCAGGTTTTAAGGAAGAGAGGAAGGATAAGATTAAAGAGAGTCAGAAAGAAAAAGAGAGGAAAATAGGGAGTATGGGAAAACAAGAGCGTGAGAGGAAAGAAAGTACTATAAGTAAAAGTAAATCCACAAACTGAGCAAGACCTGTGTTGCAGGAGTATCCTTTGAGTACTCAGAAGATTTTTATCTAAATTAGAAAGCATACTTTTAGAGATAGATACCTCTTCTGGCCCCAAACACATAAATAACAACAAAAAATCAAATCCTCTTTCCCTTGGGAATTTGAAACTGAACTAGAACTCTAAAGTGGATGGATCACCATTCCCCTAAAACCATAATGGAAGGAGCTGGGCACCAATGGTTCATTCTTATAATCCCAGCCAATCAGGTGGCTGAGATCTGAGCATCAGTTTCAAACCAGCCCTGGAAGGAAATTCCAGGAGACTCTTATCTCCAATTAACCAGCAACAAAGGCAGAAGAGGAGGTGTGGCTCAAGTGGTTGAATGCTAGCTCTAGCTAGATAAAGCTCAGGGACAGAGGGATAGGGCCCAGACCCTGAGTTCAAGCCTTAGCATCTCACAATGACAGACAGACATACAAACAGTCAGACAGGTAGACAGAATTATTTGTCCAAATTTAATAAAGTTTCCATAGGAATTTTGAGTGAGTCATTTTACTAAACATGAAACACCGAAGGATAGTTTGGCAAACACTGAAGGGTACACATTCTGAACTTGTAGAACAAGTTGTATCACTTGATGAAATCATGAGTATCTTCTCGTAATGTGTCAGTTATCCTTCATGTTCAAATGGATAGTACTGGTAGAAAAGAAAATTGTAGAAAGGGATTTCAAATTACCCCTCAGTGGGAACTATTTCATCTGCTGATTTCACAAGGCCTACTATATTTGACAGTCACTGTGTCAAAGTTATTATATTTGTCACTTGGTGTTTCTTAATGTATATTCTCATGATTAATTTTTTTAATGGTCATTACTTGAGAAAAGTATTTTTTAGCTTCCACCTCCACAGATCCTGGCCTAGGTAGGAATGGTGTTTGTCATGCCTGACTCAAAAACTTCTGCGGAGTCCACAGGCATGCTTTATATTGTACATATTGGTTGTGAAACGTTCTTTGTTCATGATAATGACTTGAAGTCTAATATTATGATGCTTGGTTCATTCACCTATGTGAATACTTGTAACACTTTTTATCTGAGATATTCCTCTCTCATTACTTTATCCTGTTGTTTTAGGAGTTAGTTTACAGAAAAAATATATTGAAATCTTGAGAGAGCATGTGTTATTCTTTGAGTATGCCTAGCAAAACTTCCATTAGACTTTGTTCCAAAGATTATTTGAACTCCACTTGAAATGTGGATTTCCTATTGAGGGAAAGGATAGTGTGTGTGTGTGTGTGTGTGTGTGTGTGTGTGTGTGTGTGTGTGTGTGTGTGTTAAAATAGTGAAGTTATACATTAGAAATTAACTTATCTCCATTTGACTTTTAAACTCAAAATTGACAGCTCATGCCTGTAATCCTAGCTTCTTGGGAGGCTGAGAATGGAGGAAAAATTGACACAATAGGATGCATCTTATGATCCCAGCTATGATGAGAAGCCTTAAAGTAGTTGAATTTCTAAAAATAACCAGTAAATATCAGGGCTAATGGCATGACTCAAGAGGTATCAACCCTGCCCTGAGTTGAAACCAAAGTATCTCTAAATTTAAAACTTTTTGGGTTATTTTACAAGAAATAATTTGATATTCACTAACCAAAAAGGAAAAGAAACATGGTGTTATTGTTTCTTTGTAAGTCCTGATGAAAAATCTGCTTAGATATTTGAAGATATATAAGATGGAATAATTAAGTTCATTCCAATAATCATATCTAAAAATATGCATCAATAAATGATTGTTAGCATAATTTATATCAATTGATTGAGATGCAGGGATTTACAATGGAACATAGGTATTCAATATCTATATCTAGTTGTTAATAAGCCAGGAATTGTTTGTCAGAACTGTAGGTGAATCCTAGGTGAGAATACTCATCCACATTAACACTCCAGAGATAGAAGCAAGAGGATCATGAGTTCAAGGCAAGCATGGTCTGCAGGCAGTCATAGACTAGAGTATAAACCTGTCTCAATAACAAAACTATAAACAAGAACTAAAATAAAAAAGACAACTGTAGGTGGTATATAGCTATGAGGGATAGTTAAGAACATCTATTCATTTACATCCCCAGGACTGTCTTAGCTTCCAGTTCTTCCTTGTTAGAAGTTATGAGTGCCATCAATGATCATGATCGTGATCACTAACTCATCCGAATGAGTATGTGGGATATGTGCACAGCCAAAATACGTCATGTCATAAGTTGCACGTTCTCATGCCTCTTAGCCCATTATTCTGCCACTTCCATACCACACAAAGAATAGTGTACAGTATTTTCCCTTTAAAAAAAAAGAAGTATTTTCCGTAATAGTTGTGTATGTTTGGTTAACCTCAGCTTCAATATGTATGATTAAGTAAGGCAGGAAACTCATTTGTTTTGTTCTTTACAATAAATCAACCAGATATCTATAGCTATTAGGTGACTTATTTGTTATTGCATATGGTAACTTGGCTTCAACTGAGCAAAGATGATGCTTGTATCAAAGCAATGACACGGGGCTGAAATTTGAATGTGGCATAGGATTTTATGGCCTGATGAGGAGGAAATGAGCAGCCCTTGTGCTTTGCATTATCTTGATGATGGCTTAAGGATTTTTTTAAAATTCTGTGAGCCCTTTCAAAAATGGACATTGATAAATGCAAGAGAACAGACTGAAAAGCAGCCAGATGGGAAAGTGCAGGACATATCAGACAAGGTATTGTTGAAAGAATTAAATGTTTAACCTGAGGAAGAAAGGAGACATACTATGACATTTTGCCCATGGAGAACAGATATACATTTTGTCTTTAGGATTTAAAAAGTGTTTAACCTACTTTGTTAGAAGTTATTGGGACATAGATTTGGGTAAGGTTATGATAATCCTGTATGATGACTACAGTGAATAATAAACAAGATATTCTGGTCTAAACCAGAATTCTTGTGTGTGTGTGTGTGTGTGTGTGTCAGTCATGGGGCCTTGAACTCTGGGCCTGGGTTTTGTCCCTGAGATCTTCAACTCAAGGCAAGTGATCTCCACTTGAGCCACAGTGGCATGTCTGGTTTTTTGGTTGTTAATTGGAAATAAGAGTCTCACAGACTTTCCTGCATGGGCTGGCTTTGAACTGTGTTCCCCAGATCTCAGCCTCCAGAATAGCTAGGATTACAGGTGTGAGGTACTGGTGCTGGGCTTAAACCAGAATTCTTGAGTCCAGAATGGTTCGTATGTGGACCGTGTGACATTCTGTCTAAATGTTAGAAGGTAAAACATGAAACTGAGTGCTAGATGCAAGTGGGTGATTAATTGATCATCAAATCTTGCTAGTTTAGAGTGGTAGAAGTGGTAGTAGGCCTTGCTATTTTCTCACTTATGAAGTATGAATGAGGGTGTTCATCACTAAAGCTATGACAAAATACCCTAAATAAACAGCCTAACAAGGAGAAAGGTTTATATGGTCTCAGAATTTCAGAAGTTTTAATATGCAGTCTGTGGCCCCATTGTTTTGGACATATCATTATAGAGGTTATTACTCACCAAAAGTATACAGCTCATAGTGGTTAGGATACAGAGAAGGAAGAAGGGTCTATAATCTCAACATCTTCTTTAAAGACCTGGCCCAAATGACCTAATTCCTCCCATATTGTCTCACCCCCTAAATATTCCATCATCATCCCATAATACCACAAACTGGTGAGAAAGCTTGCAGTTCATAGCCTTTGGGACCATTGAAATTGAAACCATAACAAAATCACTAAAAAAACTAAAGTCAAATAATAATGATAATAATGATGATGATAATAGTTGGATGCAGAGAGAAATAAATGAGAAAAATATAAAGTGGGAAAATCAATATTGACATTTAACTATATATTTATTTATTTATTGTTGGTCCTGGGTCTCCAGCTTTGGCCTGGGCTCTCTACCTTGGCTCTACCACTAAATCCACAGTGCCACTTCTGGTTTTCTGAGTGGCTAGTTGGAGATATGAGTCTCACAGACATTCCTGCCTGGGCTGGCTTTGAAACGCGATCCTCAGATCTCATCCTCCATTCTAGCTAGGATTAAGGCATGAGCTTGGCTGACATTTTTAAAACTATGCCATTTTTTTCTTCATAGTTATGTTTCTTTGAAAACAATAAAATATTTTTGAATTTCAAGATTCATAGTGAATCAAATAGCTGGCCTATGAACATTATATCCTTTCAGTCATGATGGATTGAACTCTTTCTTATTTTCCAACTATCACTGTTCAGTTAGAGGTGTTGGGAATCAAACTGAGGCACCCCTTCATTAACAAGAGCAGCATCTATGAGACTTTGAGAAAAAAGGGAAACAAAGTCTGTAAAACCCCTGTGTTCTCCACCTGCATCAATTGAATATTTCATACATCTCGATTGTTCTACAGACTGGTAATTAAAAAATTATAGAGAAATTGGAAAAGCTTGATCCTGTTCACTAATTTGCCATTAGCTAGCTATGCCATCTAATTCATGAGTGTGTGTGTATGCATGGAAAATGAGTTATTTATTTTCATCTATTTTATCTCTCTTACTTATTTTAGTTTCAATCACCTACTTTGCCCTTCCAAAGATAATCCTCTGACAGAATAGGGAACTTTAAAATTTTTAAATCACTTTAAATAGGAATAGAAAGAATCATCCAATGATGATTCTAGGACTAGGAATTTGCACTATGAACAAATGTATGTAAATGCAATACATAGAGTTGTTGCATGTCTTAAGAAGAAGAATTTTAAGAAAAGAGAAGCAATCCAATTTAAGGAAACTTTCTCCTTTATTGGTCAGAAGACAATAGGATTTCTTAGAGATAAGGAATCTGTGCTAATGTGTGTGTGTGTGTTTGTGTGTGTGTGTGTTTATTATCTATTCTCTTATCCTGATAGGCAACTAATACAAGCATTAGTCCTTTTATCCCTACCTTTTAAAGTAGATTTAATTTTAAATCTCCCAGGAAGTAGAGCTTATGGTGGTGAGGCAGAGAAATAGAGCCATGGATTGTGAGGTGAAAGTGAGTGTGTTGGTGGTGGTGGTAGGGAGTCTGGTACAAGAGGATTGCTCAGTAAAATACTTAAGAGATGTAATCGACAACTCTCTTAACTGATAGTTCTCTTTCAGCTTGACTGCCACTGTTGGAATAATAAGTGATTAACTACAATGTAAGATATATAATAAAATAATTTTGTTTAAGTAGATGCCTATGCAATGAACAGAAAAGGAAAGGGAAGATATTTGATTGCAAGGCAATTTCTATTTCCTGTAAGGACTTGCTTACGAGTTTTGTAATATTCCTTTCACTTAACTGTTACCACATTATTTTTAAGAAAGGTACTAAAGTTCCAAAAGTCATAAAACCACTGAATAGAAAAGGGAGAAAATGATCTGCTGCTCATGTTTCCTCTTGCCACATGCTGATCAAACATACTATCTTCTAACAGGTAAGATTAGCTTGTAATATAATATAAATAATAATAATATAATAATATAATGTAATATAATATAAAATTGTTCTAGAAAATTCTGACTATTCTTTATTTCTGAATTAGAATTCTTAAATAAATTATTTGGACTAAATATTAGAACCAAGGTTTTCCCTGTGGCCTAGTAGCTGATTTATATATTTGCCAATAAGATAGGGTATAAGTATAAGAGGGTAATAAGGAGGCAGTATATGCCTTTGGTATATTTTCTCTTTTACTTCCTTCAATGAAATATCTATCAGAAGTTGATTGCAGAATAATATAAAGTACCCAATCTTATATTACTAAATCTGAAAGTGTTCTATACATTGATATCATGTCAGTCTATTTGCAGAGAAACAACTTGGTTCAAAATGTGTACAGAGAATTAGCTAGTTAGTAGAAATGTGAAGGAAATTTGGCCATTGAATGTCTCTACGTACATTGTGAACACAATGGCCATACAATTGTGAATAGTATAGTCAATGGCTCTATTCAAATAGAAATGGTAATTTACTGCTAAGTCCTAAATTTTCATAAAGAATTGGCTGGCCTTTTAAAAATTAGGAGGAAAAAGGTTTCTGAAAGACAAGAATATAAATATTTGTTACAGAAACAGAAAAAAAAATTGTGGCCCAGGGTTAGAACTATTAGATAGAGTCAGAGGTAAAATGTGGCCAAATTACTTGGGTCTTTATAAGCCAAGGACAGAAATATAGATGTTATTGTTCATAGATGCTGTAATTTGAGTTTTAAGTAAGAGAGATGTGAGCTAGTTTACAACTGCTATAGACTCCTTGAGTTGCTATTCAAGAAAATAGACCAAGAAGAAGAAAGAATGGTTAGAGGCCACATGACAGGAGACCAGTAAAAGAAAGTGGATGGGGGGGGGGTCTGGGAAGGTGGCTCAGTGGTAGAGTGCTTGCCTTGCATGCTCGAGGCCCTGGGTTCGATTCCTCAGCACCACATAAGCAAAAAGAAAAAAGCCAGAAGTGGCGCTGTGGCTCAAGTGGTAGAGCGCTAGCCTTGAGCTGAAGAGCTAAGGGACAGCGCCCAGGCCTAGAGTTCAGGCCCCACAACCGGACCCCAAAAAAAAAAAAAAAAAGAAAGTGGATGGATGGGAGGAAAGGATGGGGGGAAGGCTTGGGGGAGGGGGAGAGAAAGAAACAAAGAAAGATGGAAAGAACTAGACAGATCTGGGAATATTAGTTTGAACCAGTCAGCAGGTCATACTTGAGAATTTTATGTCAAGGGAAAGAGAAAGAAGAATCAAAGAAGGTCTTATGTTTGGAATAAGCAGGGGTTTTGCTTGGCTGCTGCTGGAGTGGTTAAATAGGGGAAATCAGAAAAATGGAGGAAGGGAGGTATTGAGGATGAAGGATGGGAAAGGTAGTGAAAAGTTCTGTTTTGAAGATGATAAATTTGAGATGCATATTAGACATCCCTTAGAGATACTCGCCTGGAGATGAGGGGAGAGGTCAAGGCTAGAGATACAGTTTTGGAGTCATTATCATATAGATGAATTTAAGGCCATGGGAGTAGATGAGATTACCTATGGAGAGGAGATAAAGGATCCCAGCAATGAGCCCTAGGGCACTTCAAAAATTTGAGAGCAGTATTTTTCCTTAAATAAATGTCTTTCTATTTAACTAGTAGATTTAATTTCAGAAGTTTTCTATGAAAGGGTAGTAAGCCAAAGCTAAGCAATCATTAGTTTTTTTTTCTTTTTAATATTCTCTAATCCCTATGCCCTAAAGGCCATATATAAAGTTATAAGTATTTTAATAAGAGAAATGTGAAAATACACACAGTAACACAATTTGTTTAAGAGGGGCTTCCTGATGATTTCAAGTGTTTGCCCTTGATAGCATTTCTTTCGCCTTCTGTCATTCAGCCTTCCCTAATGCTAGCACATGATTTCATATGATAAACCTTTCCAAACAGAGAAGGATGTGTTATTTTCTATACCCTATAAAAACATTTATTCTTGAATTTAAACCCTGTCAAGGGACATCTATGACCTCACTTTGTCATTGAGCAATTTCAAAGTAGTGTTATTAAAATCGTCTTATAAGCTTCTGGTTGAAGAAAAGGGTGGTGCCATTTCCATGTCCAGAAACTCCCAGTTTAGAAGCACAATGCTATTATATTGTATACATTCCAAGATCTTCCAGCTGTTGGTTTGAAAAAGCTATTCACTGTGAAACCCCAGTTGCAAATTCAAGAAAAGAGAGTCTACGCCTTTATTGTCCTAAAACAGACTGAGGCGGTATGGCTCAGGAAGGCATCTTCCTGATGGGAGTTTCAAAATGACCATCTTCCATGTTCTCCATGGGAAGTAAACATCATAAATTTCTTACAAGCAGACCTTTTTGACCGTGACTCATGAAAACTAAACTTGAGTTTCTTTCTGTCTATATACATCATGATCCTTGATTGCTTATGCATCTTTTTTTCCTGGAAAAGGGACTATTTCTTCTATGAAGGGGCATATCTCTTTTATAGCCTGTCTATATTGAATGGTTGAGTGGCAGATATGGTTTATGATTGCTCTAATGACATTAGTGGATAATTTTGTTTAATATCTGAACTTGCTATAAAAATACAATACACTCATGATTGCAAGAGTAGATTATAGAGATGGTGGCTGATATGATTTCTAATCAGAGTTGTGTCCTGCAGTGGATTCTTAAGCACTCTATCACTTTAACCATTCCCTTTCTGAAGGCTTTTGCACATATTCCCACACTTGTATTAACTTTGCTTTTTGACAGTTCACATCCTGAAGGGAGGTGAATTCTGACACTTAAAATAATTACAAAAATGATATTTCTGAATTCGAAGGTGGTAACAGGAGAAGGGGGTAAACTTTCTTTGCTCTCTGGACTCGGTCTGCTCTGTGTTCTGGATAGTAATATTTGTATGACCTTCTTACCCCCTGTCCCTGTGTTTTAACTTCCTCTCACATCTCTTATCTGAGGACAATCCTACCATAGCACCACTCTACATATTTTAAATTTCTCCAGAAATCTCTCCTCAAATATATATTTATTAATTCCAGGTTCTCTCATTCAACAGATTCATGATTTTCCCATCTCCTGAAAATAAATACAGTTTTCAGTGTGAGTACAGAAAGGTGAGTGACTTTTTTTATGTCTTTTAGGACACTCACCTCAGTTCACTTTGAATACCAATGAGAAGGTAGACAATAATATACGCCTTATACACACACTATTGCTGAGACTGATACTCTATTACATTTAGTGAAATAATTATACAAATGGATGTTTTTCATTTTGCTATTCTTAGCCATTTTCATATTTTTAAAAATGAATTAGGATTCACTTTGAAGATTAGTAGACTTAAGACCATTTTAAAGCATCCCATATTATTTTTCTTTTTATATCATTGTCTGGTTGACATTTCCAATTCGAGGTGATGACTAGGAGTATTTCTTCCACCCTGACCTTCCAGTTCTTCTGCTCATTTCTGACTCTTTACCAGTAAAGAACTTAATAAAGAAAAGAGAGGGAACCTTGATCCTGCCAAACTCTTAAGCAATTTAAACTGTGACTTTACTAACCTTAAAGTAAATGAAGCCAGATCCAGTAGCTGCGTGATCAAATGCTGTTACATGATCATTTAGTCCAATTGAATAGTATGATAATGATGAAGAAATAGATTCTGTGCACGTTGAAATTTCAACTTCTCCAGAAGAATTAAAATCTAAATGTCCATGGTTCCCTACTGACTGCATATCAGATACACCTTAGCCTGCTTTATGACCGTGAAGGTCATGGCCATTTATCGAGCTTCAGAATGGAAGCACCAACTTTTACCTTTTGAAATGACTCAAATATGTTCTATATAGTTTTTTTTTCATTTTAGTTCAATTTCACAAGTGAGCACCTTACGATACATAAAATGTTTTCCTCCAGTTAGCTTATGATTCTAAGGATTCAGTAAAAATTAACAGTTGATAGACATACAATTGAGGCCTACATATCTTCTAACATATTGAAACACTGAGAATCTATTGAAAACATTGATCAACTTTGAATTGAATTTAGTGGACAAATCTTAATTTGAAATAGGACAGATGGAAAGAATGTAGGAGCAAAATATTTAATATTTACAATCAAGGAAACAAATGCATATTTTTAAAATAATTTTTCTACCCACCAGACAAGATGCTACGGGCCCGAAAGTATATCAACCCCGAGGAACATACAGAATAGAAAAACAAAAACAAAAATTATGGTACCACGGAAATGTGGTACCAAAAGTTGGAAAGAAGAAGACAGAAAAAATTCCACATCTATTATATAAAGGTAGAAAAATATTGTATAAAGAGTCAGACATGAGAGAAATCCTGATAAATTTAAGTGATAGGGAAAAAGCAGAGCATGCATTATGAATATGATATTTACCCTAAGAATGAAATTTTATTAATATGCTAAGCATAGCCTCATAGTTATTTCTCACATTTTCAGAAAACGAGTAGAGTTTAGACATTGCTTTTACATAGGCATCTTAACCAGTGTTAGAAGGTTAAGTATAATGGTTCACAACTAAAATTCCAGCTACCTTGAAAGCAGAGATCTGTAGGATCTTGTTCAAGGACAGATTAGACTAAAGGGTAGCACCATCCCAACTATTTCAACAAAATACCTGGGCATAACAATATTTGTCTATAATCCCAGCTATGCAGAACTGTACAGAATGATTTAGTAAAGTTTGCACAAAGACCAGAGCCTATGTGAAAAGTTACTAAAAGACCAAAAGGGGTTGGAATATGTTCAAATGGTACAGCACTTTTATAGCATGTATGAGGAGGCTCACTTTCAAACCCCAATACCACTAATGCCCCAAATAGCATAATAAAGGTATGGATTTCACCCAAACATATCCATTTATAAGTGAAATAATTATTTATTCTTCCTGTATTTGAATTCCAAGCCATTTTCATGGTAAATGATTAGATCATTAATTGGTATGCAGAAAAATTCTTGGCATGTATCCCTTAATATCTATCAGTGGGTAATATCAGTATAGAACTTTTCCTTAGGGGATTATGTTAATTTAATGATTTAGGAGGAATAGCGTGTATCATTAAGATGCTCTTATCTTAGAATACTGTCTTCTATTTCATATAAGGGCTATAAATTGCCTCCAGTTCTCCACTGACCATTGCATTAGGAGATTGCTGCACATCCACATTTATATCCATCTATCAATCCATCTAGGCATCAACCCATTCACCCACTTACTATATATATACTAAGTATTCATTCTTATTCTGCCATAATACTAGTTTGTATAGCCAATTAAAGACAAATGTTTGAAATGGTCTTTTGTCTCATGATATTTATTAAAACATTTTTAAAATATCAGATTATATTTCTATTTTCATTTTCTCCCATTCTAGTTTCCAACAATTTGTTAGGATTTGCTTTTCTAGGCACACTTTGCATTAAAAGATTGCCAGTGTACATAACTTAGGATTTTCTATCTCTCCTTTTTTTTGGCCAGAAGCACCACTTCTCACACTATATTTCATAAAATGATCTACTCTTGCGCCTTTAATTTCTTTCCCTTTTCATAACACGTTGTCTCCACTGCAAAAAAAAATTGTTCCAATTCTATTTATAGTGAAATGCTTACAATTAAAATACCACAGACTTCATTCTGTTGCTGTAGTGACACCATCATGGGTTAAACTATGGTAAATGAAGTTTTAGATTTCATTTTCTTGGCAGAGCAAACAACATCCAAATGTATGTGCACAACTGGCAACCAATTTTCTTATTTCTACAAATCTGACATAAACAGAAACACATGTCACCTTTAATTGTGTAGGGCACCTTTCGGGTCCTATGCAGTGAGGATTTGCAACCTTCTTCAATGGTTTTTGTCCTCTATGCATTTCTACACCATGATCATTCCACTGCCATTAGTCTCAGATCTTCAGCCTTTAACTGAAATTTTAAATTTCTCCAGGCAGAAAAGCCACTATGCCTGTAACAATGTCATCTTCAATATCAAACAGGAGGGAAAATAAGGAAAAGACAATGTGTAATTTGAAAAGAAACAGTAAATGGAGTGCTTATTTAAACCTATTCTAAAATATGTTTGTCTACTTGACCTAACTACTGGCTTAAATGCAATAAGAAGGCATTTTACCACCATTAGTATCTGGATTTCTGCCAGATGAAAAGCTCCTTGCTTTATATTCCCTTAGGCTGTACTGATGAAACTACCTAAAACTGGGGTTTAATAGCACTTAATTCATTTTAAATGCTAAAGCAACCAGCAAAGTGTATCAAATGATGAAAAAAGCAAAAGCAAAACAAAAACAAAACAAACAACAACAAAAACAAGATTCTAGAAGATAAAAGTATTCCACCAGGGACTTTCTGGCTTATAAATAGCATGCCAATTTTGTTTGTTGTTTGTTTGTTGTCCTTGTTTTTTCCTCTTGGAGTTATGGCACAGCCTTTGTCTTCTATCTACCACTCAATGATTTCTGGCAGGCATTGCCTTATTCCAACAGCAGTGAAGATTATCCCGTGGCAATTATGGCTGCAGAATGGTGGTCTAGGTGAAAGATGGGTAAGAGCATACTAAAATCCTTTCTGCACAATGCATTTAAGCAGTCCAAATTTCAGATACAAACTGCTCAGGGACAAAATGCTAAGTGTTTCTAAGTGTTTTGTTGAGAGCCAGTGTTTAAGTAAACATTACAAATTATGGTTGTCTAGTAAATAACGTGGATTAAAGCCCTTGAGAAATTTATTATTCATAATATACATCATTTTGTCAGTTAGATCATGTAGCTTTTTTTCCTCTTCGCAAAGAAATTGACAAAGGTTTTGATTGGCTCACTGGCATGGAGCACTAAGTGCTTTTCAAAGATCTAGCCAAGGCCAAGGTTTAAAGCATCCCAAGCTCAACTCTAACCGAAGACAGAATCTAGAGAGGCAGGTAAGCTAATATTTCTCAGTATACAAGCTCTGACAGTGGTTTGGGTATTTGGTGAACTATGCCACAGCACATACTGTGTATGGTCAGCCAAGCTCCCATCACATTTACTCCAAGGATCTCAATAAAATCATTACCCAGGTGTTAAAGATTAGTAACATGCATAGAATTTTTAGCTAGAAGTGTTTTGTTTGATTTTTCCTTTCATGACCTCTTTTGTCTAAATGTGTATGCGTGCGGATATATTTTTGTATGTAAAGTGAAATAAAGTTTAAAATGAGTTAAATTGAAAAACCATCTGGAAAATTAACAACTGAATCCATTATTTTCATATTTTGATTCATAGGATGCTCTTTCTGCTTACATTTTAGTTTTAGTATTTCAGAGTATTGATTCTGTTTGTGCATTTGTTCCTGTACATAGTGAACATTCCTTGAGGTCCAACTGTGGCAGAGCACTGTGCTAAGTCCAAGAGACTATGCTGGCAGAGAGGTCAATCCATAATTACAAAGGATTAGCATGCATACTCTGAAGGAAGGATGAATAAGACCTTATCAGAATCCTACAGAAAGCTATTTGTCTCCATTTTAGGATCAGGATGATCTTGAGTCTTCAAGAGAAATAACTAACACTGAAGAGAAAGTCAAGTTCAAAACAATCCAGAAAAGGTTGCATTCCTAGCCATTCAGTGGGTAGAAGAAGGCAGATGTTGATCGGAAGCCAGGCCAGGCAAATTACTGGAAGTAATCTTATCTGTAAAACCAAAGCAAAAAAGACTGGGCCATTACTTTAGTAGCTGAGAGTTTATTTAACAGGTATCAGTCACGGAGTTAAAAAAAAAAAAGTATGATGGAGAAAGGAAAGGTGAAATTAGAGTAATGAACTTCACTGACTGAGGCTCATCCTTTGCATAAGGGTGAGGGGAAAATGGGATTTTTAGAGAAGGTAAATGACACTGTCTTTAGTGTTTGGAAAAAGAGGAATAGTCACCTGTGCCAGAGAAACTGAAAATAATATGCTTACTTTCCTTTGTGAGCCTGAGAAATCAGTTTTCAGTTTTCTCAAGTGTAAAATGAGGTATCTGGGCTTTTCAATCACCAAAACCCTTTTAAGCTTAAAGATTCTCTGATGCTATGAATTTTTGGTGCCTTGTAGGAAAACATGAAAGTATTCATGAACTCATGAATCAATGTTTTCTTCTGTAGGTGAAAAAAGTTCCATTATCTAAGACTTATTTTGGGAATATTATTATTACATTAACCATATTTCACACACAATCATATCCCTTAACTATTAAAATTGTTTGTATTGTTGGTATAAAGAAAAATCCATAATTACAACAATTTTATTGTTATTTACAGTTCTGTTCTTTAAAATGTGATATTTCCTAGCAAATTAGATCCTAGAGACTAGTTTCCTGAAACCAAAGGGAGGAATATTGTGATGAAAATTTTAATTAACATGTGTTATCATTGAGTTTTTTGAGGGAATAGGCTTTTGTTTATAATATAGACTGCCCTAAAATTTGCTTTCTTTTTGCCTCAGACTCACAATTGCTGAGATTACTGATGTGCTATTATTCCAAAATAATTCTAAAGGGACTACCAGTGGAATTATGTGTATTATTTTTTACATAATTTAAAGAAGATTTGAAAGATTAATATGTGTGTATTGTTTTATTTTGTTGTATGTTTTATAATAAACATATTGGTGAACATTTATTGTGATATTTCATATGCATATAATATAGTTTGGTCAAATTCAAAGTACTCCATTTAGATTACTAGTTAAACACATCCTTTTATATTATTATTTAACCCCACTCTCATTACTTTTTTAGTAAATTATACTATACTATTTTTATTCATTTTACAATGCGTTCATATAATATTCACACATACATACACACAAATGTCACCTGTTATTGCTTGTAAGTGGAAAAAGTAAAAAAAAAAATGTTTCCAGGAATGTATTCAGAATCACACAGCAATTACAATATCAAGAAGAGATATTGGGGTTTAGAATCATGTATTTATCTTACTACCACTCATTCACTAATATAATTTAAATATTCCATTTTTTTAGAATATTGTGGGGTTTTTGTTGTTATTGTTAACATTAAAGTAAAGAATCTCATTGCTACAAAAGTTTTTCTGATGAGATGAAATTTTGCAAGGCATGGAATTAAGTCCTGAAGTATAAGAGCAAATGTAAGTCACTCACTGCTCCCAGAGAGTTGCTAATATTATGGGAATTCTACCCTATAAATCAGTAATGACAAACTTGGTCATAAATGCAAATAAGAAATAAGTTTGATATACTTTGGGAGGTTATATTGGAATGTATATGAGCCAATTTGTGAAACCTTGGAAGTTACCCACTGGGAATTAGTTCCAATCTTAGTATGATACAAGAGTAACCTAAGTAAACTTAGGAAGAAACCTAAGTTTAAAATCCCGAGAAATTACCAATATTTACAGAGTATGTGGAGTAGAGTAGTGCAGAGATCTGGGCAAAAGAACCAAGAGAGTGTGGAGAGATGCTATTGCCACAAATGTGGGAAAGTCAAAGAAGCCCAGAATTACTAGAACCAAGTGTCTTCTAACTTGTCAAAGAAGTCAGGGAGGAAAGTGACTAGAATGCAGATGAAGAAGAGGCCATTGTTACCCTTGCCAAGGGTTATTTTATCAAAGGTTAAGAAGAGAGTCCAAAGATAATGGGCTGATGAGGGACTTTGAGCTGAAAAGTACTTATAATTCTTAAAAGTGTGGGTTATATATTTAAAAGGTTTCATAGGGTGAAGAGAGGTTTTATTAGAATTTGTCTTTAGTTAATGTGGTAGCCTAAATTTGTTTAAATACAAATAGAAAAGAATAGAAAGTAGATTTTCAATGCATATCACATTGAAAGAAAGCCTATTAATCCAAAGGAAGATTAAATTGGGAATCTAGAGTCTAGGGGTTAGTGTAGCTGCTCAGTGGCAGAATACATACTATATGCAAGGTTCTATGTTATGGAGGGTTCATTCTCCGGGACAAAAATAGAAAGTCTATACAATCTGATAAACATCATAAGGAATTAACTTTGCATAGAGAAGAAAACTTCTTCAAAGAGAAAAAATTAAGGCATCGGAAGACTGTCTCTTAGGTAAGTTTTTGTAATAGATAATAAATATCTCTTTGTAATAGCTTCTATTCCTTGGTAAGGTTGCATATGGAACTATGCTTCACCTCAAGAAGAAGAAGGTTTGAGAAAAAATTTTGTAAAATAATCCTGGAAATGGAACCATCAACTATAGCAACTAGGGATCAGCTGTTACTTATGAGCCTTATTTGTTTTAATATAATATTGAGGTGGTTACTTTCAGCAGTATTCTTAAGTAAACTTTGGGATATGGAGTCTTGCCTAAATAGTCTCCAGACTGACTAATAAGGGTCAAAAAGGCAGAAATGGAGTAATAAATAGTAGAAACAAAAAAAGTATAGGAAAAGTTGAAGCTTTAGATATATTTTTGATAATACTCAAGTAAGCGAGCTGCAAAGTAACAGGTTAGGGTGTGATAAAGTTATAATTTTCCCAATTATAGCAGGCCAGTCTGATATTGTGGTTTGATTGTGTAGATTTTTTTAATTTTTATTAATAAATTTTAATTTTTGGCCATAAGGATGAAGGGTTGAAATGTATGCAATTATTCATTAAGATAAAGAAAAATAAGTGGATCTTCAACATAAGAGGAAAACAAGCTTTACTTGTTTCCGAAGGTCTAATAATGAATTTGGTAGCTTGGCAGAACCTAATGTGTGCTAAGGTCCATAGCATCAGACTATTCTTTTAATACTACCCTACTCACTGACAACCACTACTGATGGTTCCAAGTCCAGTCCTTGACCCTTCACTGTTGAATCATAGGCTAGAACTTCCATAGCATGGAGAGAGCAAATTGAATAGAAATGTACATGGATCAAGAAAATGTGACACACACAAAAAAATGCAATTCTATACTTCCATAAAGAAAAAATGATATTGCCCTATTTGTAAGGAAATAGAAAGACTTGGAAAAAATTATATTAAGTGATGTAAGCCAGACATAAAAAAGATAGGTAGTAGGGTTTCTTCATTTGTATTAATTAGAATGTGTCTACATATCTTCAAGTAAACACAATGTGTGTTTAAAAAAAGTACACTTGGATATGATACACAGGACTCAAAATGTTCACCCAGTGAGACCAAAGGAGAATATTCTTAGGAGAGGGTCAGAAAGGGTCAATAGCTATATGTTTATGATCAAATAAAATGATGTTTATCAAAATGAATTCCAAGAAATGGAAACAAGGGTTATTTTGTTGGTGGTGGTGGTGGTATTTTATCCTCCTTCCTGCCCCTGCCCTCTTGTCTCTGTTTTTGATTTCTGTACTTTGTCTTGTACGTAAGTTTATCTGAATGCAGGGGGAGAAATACAAAAAAATCTAATGGGATGCTAGAAATGTGTGTGGATTGTCATAGAAAGTATAATCTAGATTAGAATAAAAATATAGGAAAGGACAGATGATGAGGAACCTCAATTTGATTTACAATCCTGATATGACAATGATCAATAAGTAGTGTACTTATTACCTTATGTCTATAACTGTAACCCCTCTCTATATCACCTTGACAATAAAATTAAATGAAAATATTACCAAAGCTTTTTAAAACAACCAACTTATATAATACTTTATTGGATAAAGAAAAGACCAAGTAGGATACAATTCCTACTGGGGTGGTCTTCCCAGTAAACAAGGTAGACTGTGGACTATTTAGTTTCCTGAATTCTTCCAATATGCAAGTTCTATTATTCTCATTTTTATATGCTCCCTTGCTCTCTGCCATTCCTCAAGTCTTTTCCTTTCATGGTACTTTCTTTTTCCTTTTCTTCATGTTCTCCAAACTCCATTGTCTCTATTTCTTATATTGACCTAAGTTTCAACGAAGTACAAACATGACAAGCTGTGACCAAGAAATATCTGCTGAGATTTACTCCATCATATTGTAGATATTGCTGTGAGATGCGTGATCTATCTGTCTACGTCATGGTTAACCAGCAATTCTAAGTTCAACCAAATGTCCAATAGGTGCTACATCCACAGCAGCCCTTTACCCACAAACTTCCCTGAATTCTGCTTGCCATGACCCTTCCATAAAGTGTAATTCTTCCAGTCCCACTCTGGTGCTTTATTACCTGACCTGCATGTAATACACACTCACATGTGGATGTGGCTTAGAGTTCAGCTGTGCTGTCTGCATCCCTCCCATCTCTGTAGTCGACCTTTGCTCTTTCATTGCTGCTATGTCCCTTTGGAATGACTTATGTCCATTTCCTTCCTAATAAAAGATAAATCATTCTACCTGTGATTGTCATATTCCAGAGGCCTGGGCCAGCTGGAGGTCACCACAAATTGTTGAGTCACTCATTGTGGGACATCACCTTCTCCTCATTTCAAATGAAGTAGCAATGGGAGGGGATTGTTGGAGTCACTCTTCTGTCCTCCCTGTGAGAGAGAACAAAAACAGAGTGTGTGTGTGAGAGAGAGAGATACCTTCATGAATCATGTAAGTTGTCACCTACCATACCAAGGAAATTATCTTCTCTACACTACCCATCAATACCATTGACCTTTGTCATAAAAAGCAGGTCACTTATATCTGTATCCCATTAAAAAGCATAATCTTACAATCACTTTTTCAGTACTATTAAAGTCGTGTCAAAAAGAATCATTGACTTATTGTCAAACACATCCAACCTTCCACATTAATGTACCTAGAGACACCTCACTAATCAACAGGCAAACAATACCACATACCAGGAAGGCAAGGGGTGCCAGGGGATAAAAGGTCTCTGACTCACAATTCCTAGCTCTACTGTTCATTTCCTTTCTATCCAGTGCATTGGCACCATTGACACAATTTAGGTTAGCACCTCACTGTAGATACTTACAATGCATAGTACTTTCTCACTTCAGCTGTCTAAAACATGTCAGTGGAAGGAATTCCACGGTATTTCTGAAGACATGAATGAATTGGTATACCCACTCTGGTTGTAACTAGGTAGTGGGTGTTAAGTTGAAGACAAATGACTGATTTTGTTAGGTGGGCTTCTGTACAAAAGAATATTAAAGTGGTGAAATAAAGTGAAATCCACATACCCAGATGTGAGTAAGGAGTTGATTAATAAGAAATTGTATTAGGGAAGTAGGATAATCAGAAGCAGAGAGCCTTGTTTACAATGGAATTCAAGTGTTTGGTAAGAAGAATTGTTTTTAATGCCAATGATATCTACCCATGCTTAAATTCCTGTTAATTATTGCCTCATTTTCTTCAAAATGCAGGTAGAATTAAGCAGAAGAGCTCAATAATTAGAGGGAAGAAGATGACTTAGGATTCGTCATGAAGGCAGCCTCATTCATCAGTTGTAAAATAGACTGCTGCAAAGTTTCCACTGAGGGGATAGCCGCATGTATTTTACTTGGAGATGGATGACAAAGGAAAGGATGTACAAAGGAGAGACTCATGCAATTTAGATCTAGCACTCTGCTCATTTTTTTCTTTTATATCCTTTCCCTCTATCTCCTTTTGTTCCTTTCTTCGACTCTACCCCTCTTCTTTCCTCCATCTTTCCCATGTTTCTTTTCTTCTTTACTTCATTTCTTCATTGTTTATTTCCTTCTCATTATTCCCAAGGATATGTTTTCATGTAGATAATGGCTCATTATGATATATACTTAGTATAAATTGGCCAAAACACATTCTCCCATCCAATAGGGATCTGGCTGATATGATCTGGAAACAGAGTAGTACAGTGGGAAAAAATAGACACTCTAGATTCAGAAATACTCGTGTGTGTGTGTGTGTGTGTGTGTGTGTGTGTGTGTGTGTGTGTGAAGTCCTGCCTTTACTGGTGTTCAGTTATTACTTCTGTGGATATTCATTAGTTTTGTTACTAGATGTTTCATACCTTTCTAAACTTATCATCTCTACTCTTCACATCAAACTTCTACATTGTGTATGTACTTGTGTGTTTGTGGACACAGGTGTGTATTATGGTTTCAAAGCACCATTGACATCTGTTGACTCTCACCCCCACATCTCATTTTAAAACCTGATATAGTACACACTCTTGACATTTACCTTTTCTCAGTAACTACACTGTCTTTTCATCTCCACTCAGATTTCAAACATTTCTTGTAGAACAAATGTATAAGGCCTACCTTATATACTGTATTTCTTCTTTCAGTATTATATCAGTCACATTTTACATAATTTTGTATTTTTATCTTCACCTCTTACCTCTCACCATTTCTTAGAGTTTAAGGTGCCTCATTCGCTGCATCTCTTTCACTCATAACCTAAGTGGAATCTTTGATCTCCTCTCCTACATCTGCATTATTTCCTGGATGAATAAATAAATGAAGGCAGCATATTCCCAACAACGATTCCTAAGAAGCAGAGGGAATTTTTTTCATTCCCTTACTTTCTTACCTCTTACAACCAATCCATCAAGTGGAAACAAAAGCAAAACATTTCCCTAATCTATCTCTTTTTTCGATCTCCATTGCTATCGTCCTGATGTTACCTACCATCATTTCTCATCTGGACACCTGCAATAGATTTCAGCTGGCATCTTTGCTTCTACTTTGTCGTCTATTCCCCACCTCCTACGCAGAAAGATCTTAGAAAATGTAAAGGAGATCATTGTTTAAACTCTTCAATAGTTTAACTTAATGCTGAAAAAAATCAAATCAATTTCTTTAAGTCTAAATTTCCTGGCATGACCTTGACTCTTTCTCTGGTTAGCTCAAGATACTTAAGTCAAGAAACCCTTCTTTTCATGAATGGACTCTGTTCATCCTCCTATTTCTTATGGCCTTTCCAATACTCCTTTCTCTGCCTGGAATATTCTTTCATTAGTTCTTCAAGTGAGGGTTCTTTTTTCCACATAATCTAATCAGAAAGCTTGATTATATTTGTGAACTCTAAAATACATGCTAATAATTACTCAAGGAATCCATAACATAGCACTTGGAAGTTCTTCACTTGGAAGTTCTTTCACAATGCAGACACACAAGCCATATTTCAGGCCTAGAAAACAGGAATCTGCAGTGGACCAAAATTACTAAGTTCTGTCTGAGCACATTAAGGCCTCATCTAATACATTGTTCTTTATTCTTTACCATTCTTCTTAAGTGGATGTGGGTGTGGGTGTGAGTGTGTCTGTGTGTCTGTGTGTGATTCTTGAGCCTTGAACTCAGGGCCTGGTCACTCTCAAACCTAGTCTCTACCAGTTGAGCCACAGCTCTATTCCCAGCTATCTTTTTCTTTTTCTTTCTTTCTTTCTTTCTTTCTTTCTTTCTTTCTTTCTTTCTTTCTTTCTTTCTTTCTTTCTTTCTTTCTCTCTTTCTTTCTTTCTTTTGGTCATTAGTGGGAGATAAGAGTGTAACAGGGGCTGGGACGATTGCTCAGTGGTAGAGTGCTTGCCTTGCATGCATGAGGCTCTGAGTTTGATTCCTCAGCACCACATCAGCATAAAAAGCCAGGAAAAGCCAGAATTAGTGCTGTGGCTCAAGTGGTAGAACACTAGCCTTGAGCAGAAGAGCTGAGGGACAGGGCCCAGGCCCATAGTTAAGGCCAGAAAAAAAGTCTCATAAACTCTCCTGCCTTTGCTGGTTATGAACCACAATCCTCAGAAAACAGTCTCCTGAATAGCTAAGATTACAGGCCATTATGAGCCATTGGTGCCTATTTTGATATTTTTCTGTTGTTCATCAGTGCACATCTGCATCTCCACTGGCACAGATGACTGAGGTTTTGAGGTGTCAGAAAAGAGGTGGGAAAATGATGGTGGAAATAGTCAGTTCCCCATTGTGATGATGTACGCTTCTATGGGAGTGAAATATACCAACACTTTCATTTATTTCTATATCATCACATCACATTCTAATGTAACAGCACAAGTGATACTTATGATCTTCGAAATACTCAAATTTTAAGCAAAAATGATATATTTCTACTTTTTCATAAATGACCTGCTACATTAGAACTTTTATTCTGGACAACACATACCTCTACAATAGAGAAGAGTCAACTTCTATCTCCCTAAACATGTTAAGGATTTTTTTTTTTTTTTGCTCGTGGGGCTTGAACTCTGGGCCTGGGTGTTGTCCATCAGCTCTTCAGCTCAAGGTTAGCACTTTACCACTTGAGCCACAGCGGATCTTCCAGTTTTCTGGTGGTTTATTAGAGATCAAAAGCTCACAGACTTTCCTGCCCAAGCTGGCTTTGAACTAGGATCTTCAGATCTCATCCTCTGGAGTAGCTAGGATTACAGGCGTGAGCCACCAGCGCCTGGCAAGTTAAGGATTTTTGAGAGCTAATTTGGACATACTGGAATTCCAACCAAATAAATCATGAGGTTATTCTGAGGTTAAAAAAGTTATACAACACAAATTGTAGAAGATAAATTCTGCAATGAAAGTGATAAAATAGAACATACTAGTGTAGTTAATAAAAGAAACAACACACTATGGCAACAAAGGAAGAAGTTGATGATTACCATCTCAGTCTGGAGCTCTGTCAAGTTTGGAGATGCTGTACAAAGATGAAATAGAATGAGTCAAAAATTTAGTCAAAAACATGCAGAGTAAGAAAGACATGTCTTCTTGTGCAAATTCAACTTGACACAATTTATATAACGTCTTCATATTACTTTTAAATTATAATACTTTATTTTCCAGTGCTGTAGCTTAATTTCAGAGGCTTAGATATGTGAAACATTACAATATCAATTAGTGACATCCGCACCATACTTTTTCATTGTTTAAATATGATGTAAGGAAATGAAGATGGTAGCATAAATATGGTTGAACAGAAAGCCAGCTGGGTTTTTCAAAGATGTGGCCATAGCTTCTGTGCATACAAAAGACCTTATAAACAAATTTAGGTAACTTTCAACTTGTACCTGGATTTCCAGGTATGGTAACTTCTATATTCTTATTTAATCTTCACGAGATAATAATCCATAGTTAAGATATTAATGCAGTCATTTAAAAATGAGTGCAGTCACACACACAGATACACAACCACTATCTCACTGAAACACATACGCATGTACATTATGTATACATGCTACTAGAAACTCGCGAGTCTAAACCCAGGAAAAGTTAAGATAGCAGTAGAAAACATAAAACATGAATACCAAATCTAGTGTTTTTTTTTAACTCCAGTTGATCTGAGAAATGGCAGAACATAATGAGCTGCTCTCAATTTTACAATTTTATTCAACTAAAATGTTCCATCCTTGTTCTTGTATATGCCCAGACTCACATTTGGCTGTTACACACCAAAGCTCTCATGAACTGGGGTTTTAGATCATTGTCAGAGCATTATTTAAAAAAAAAAAAACCCTGAAAATGCCAGCTTTCCCCAGCTAGGATAGCTTCCCCTGTGTCCTGCAGTTAGGCTTGTCAACATCAGTAATGTACATGACATTTGAACTTCTAGTGACTTGCTCACATGCTTGGTCTCCTGAAAAAAAAAAAAAAACAGTATCAGCCCACCTG
Source organism: Dipodomys ordii (assembly GCF_000151885.1). Classification (NCBI taxonomy): domain Eukaryota; kingdom Metazoa; phylum Chordata; class Mammalia; order Rodentia; family Heteromyidae; genus Dipodomys; species Dipodomys ordii. Next base: position 5,858,625 of record NW_012267241.1, read on the forward strand.
TGGTGCAAGCCAGGAAAGGCATGGAAGGTATTTTTTTTTCCTCTGAAATTTAGAAGAATATGAAAACAAGTAATTCCAAAATGAGTTCCTCATTTTGAGTCAAGTCCTTCTCTGTCCCACCTTGTCAGCTCTAACATAGCCAAATATATAAGAAAGCTTTATGGGATATAATTATTGCCAGAAAGCACCAAAAAGAGCTTTAGAGATCTAATACTTCTTTTGATGGTGAAAATCATGATCGTCAAGACTTCCGTATAATCAACGGGAAGACAAGTTTCGTCATTCATTCGGCATTCATGTGTGCATACCATTGATTTTCTTATTAAAAATTAAGAAGATTTCTTATAAAACAATTTTACAGAAGCTTCTGAACCACCCTAAATTTTATTTATTCATTCATTTGATTTTTTGATTATTCATTTATGGATTTTTGTATATCGTTATTCTAGACATATCATGATGATAGCAAAGGAAATTTAGAAAATGAATCTGCTCTCAGTAGAAGTTATTATTTTAAGTTAGGTAAATTCCAAGGTAAAATGAGCATGAATTAACTAATAATACATGATTTCAACTTAATGTAGGATATGGTAGTATTAAGTTTAGTAATGTAGTCAATAAATATTTATATAGGCTGTTGTCTGGAAGATAGGTGCTTGTAGTGGGAATTTTATAAGTATGTTAGACAACTTTAGAGTAGTGAACAAGCTATTCCTTTTGTGACAGCATGAGCAACTGCAGAGAAGTGATAATGCATGAAATAGTGGGCAGATGGGAGGAAGTGAATGCAATGAGGAAATTCCCATGTTAGTTTAATTCATTTATTTGCCCCATAGATCTTTAATCTGCCTGAAGTTTTTTCCCAGGCATTTTACTTAGACTGGAAGTGTTGATTTGTTTCTAAAAGGAAAACTCTTCATTTAACCTGGTTAAAGGAGAGGAAGGATAGGAAAAGGGCAAGAACAAAAATCTGTCTGCTTGGAACTCAAGAACAGAGCAGTAATTAAAGCTGAGAAGTTCTCAGATGGAAGAACTCAGGTCATGTTGCATATCTAGGAATCATAATGGCATGAAATTGTGTTGAACCATTTTCTACTTTCCATTTCTATACTCCATTATTCCTTGCTCATCTGTGTATATCTGTTTTATTTACAACTTCGTGCTTCTTTACTATTACCTCTTAGTTATTATCCTTTCTTTTGTTGTCTACTTTACATGCATTCTTCAGTCACTTGGTCTTGGTCTTTCTGATTATCATATCAACTTCTTTCTCTCACTCAAAAATTACAATGTCCCATGATCCATGAGTTTACCCACTATATTTCTCCATTCTCGCTTCTAAGACAAACAACGCAATTGTACTGGATCATACATATTATAGCATACATGCACATTAGTCTACTCAGAAACTGCTTCACACATGGAGGATTGCCTTTGAACTTGTACAGCTTGTCAGTCAATGAGGTATATCCAAAGACATGACGTGGGGAGGTAAGCCTTGGAGGATGCTGTAGCAATGAAAGTCTCAATAACTGACTACCCAATGAAGGGCAAGACTAAATGTATTACCTGCTTCAAAACACATGGCTAATTTGTTCATGAGCTTACAGTTTATCATGAACCGTACTAAGATTTATTTTCATTATTTCATATGTAAAACAATTCTGCAAAGTAGTTATGACTCATTTTAGAGAAGAACAACTGAGACTTAAATAAATTGCACCATTTTTACTAAATAAATTGATAAATATCTGAAAAATCTTGGATTTTAATACATCAAAGTTGAACAAAGATTTTGTTTATCTGCCCCTACTATCTCCCCTCCCTTCTTGTATAAGTCTAATAAGTTTGGAGAAAATTTAATCTGATATTTGCTATCTTCAAACTAGTGCAATCAATCATTTGATGAACCAAATAATTGCTTTTTTGCTCTCTCATTTGCTTTAATTATGGGCAACGTTGAGTACCACTACTTCATATTTGTCAGATACAAAGCTGAACAAAAAACTTTTTAAAGCCTACTTTAATTATAAAGTACTCCTTTTGAAGTATCTATAGACTTTAAAGTAGATTATTCTTGTGTTTTACATGTATACTGTGTGTCACTGATGTTTTTTCTTAATTAAAATTTCACTTCTTGAAGACATTGGTTTTAAATGCTTTTTGTTTTCTTCCTCTATGCTACTGGTCATTGAAAACAGGATATGATGTTTGCTATGAAGTCCTTTTGCTTTTCTTCTTCATTTCTTCTATTGTTGTTGTTTTTCAGATAAGTCTTTGCTTCTTTTGCCTATGGCAGCTTCAAATCATAATCCTCCCTTTTACCCAGTAATTAGCTGGGACTCAAGGTGGTAAGCACTACATCCAACTTTTTAAGTGTATTTTTACACCAAAAGGGCATCCTTATTCTAAAGAAAATATTTCTGTGATTGTCAATAGTATTTTTTATTTATAGTTATAAAGTGAGATCTTATATCATTCATTCACCATGGAGGAAAAACTATTCAATAATTAATTACAATTAGAAACTGAAATGATTTGTTACTGAAGTGTTCCATCCTAGGTACCACGAAGTGTTCCATCATATGTACCACAAAGTGTCAAAAAATATAATGTCTGACTATAAAGTATTCATTCAAAATTGAGAGGGCATAAAAATGAAATATACCCTGGGAAACTAAATGAATACTATAGAAAATATTTAATATAAAAACTTAGAATTTAATATAGAAACTTAGCACATGCTGGAAAATATACAAGAAAAGAAGAACTCAATAGGAGATGAGAGGTATAAGCTAGAATATTACAAAGACAACAAAATCTGCTTTTCACAATGCTAAATACCAGGCAACTATAAAGTACTAAGTGAAACTCAACAAATAGGATACTTATTTTATTAAGTTTTATTTTAGGCTTAGAAATCATAAAATAAGTATACTTAAATCACCTGATTAAATGATCCATTAAAATCTAATTAATTGTATGTCTGCTTTCCTTTTCACATTCTCAGTAGAAGCAAAACAAATATTTTAATTAGTAACTGTTTAAGAAATATTTAGTTGTCGCCATGTGCCAGTGGCTCACGCCTATAATACTTGCTACTCAGGAGGCTGAGATCTGAGGATTAGGGTTCAAAGCCAGCCTGGGCAGAAAAGTCCATGAGATTCTTATCTCCAATAAACCACAAGAAAACCGGAAATGGCGCAGTGGCTCAAGCAGTACAGCGCTCACTTTGAGCTGAAGAGCTAAGGGACAGCGCCCAAGCCCAGAGTTCAAGCCCCACGACCGAAAAAAAAAAATTAGTTGTCTTAAAAACACTAAGTTCTACTAGTATACCAAAAACACCCCCAATATTCTATAGGGAAATGCCCTCATATTCCATCTCATTCAAAGTCCTTGCTTGTTTGTACCCTAGAAGTTTTGTATATGAAGCTTTGTTCTTCCAAATTCTAATTTTACATAATGTTAAATGGTTTTAGGTCAAGAGTTATTTAGTCTTGCCTCATAAATTTTGTAAAACACTTTTATGACAACATCTTGACACTTCTATTTTGTCCAGCAGAAAAAGTAGGAAGAAACAAGTAGTATGTCAATGACAGAAACATGTGTTCTTTCCAAATGTGGGGATGAATTCTACTCAAATGCAACATTTTCCTCTTTCACCAATTTTAAGCGTTTAATGAACTTTTGAAGTTTGCTATTTAATTTCTGGCATTTTAGATTCTGGGAATATATGGGTGGCTTACAAATTAGTTGCAGAATGACCCTATTGCTATTTGAAGAATAATTAAGTGTAGGTGATTTCTTTTAGTTATTGCAGCTGGACATTTTGGATTTTTTGGTGCTCTGGCAAACTCCAGATGGTATTTGAATGACACCATTGCTTGGGATTCACTGTGGTTTCTTTGACTCCCAAAGGTTTTCATCTTCCAAAACACCTTATTTATTTTCAGCTATTCTTTCTTTCAACTAAGCCTCTTTGCATTCATTATGTTCTTAAACTATGATTGCATCCAGTTTAGACATTGCTCATTTTGCTTTTTATTCTTCAATAACTTTTTACTGTCTCAGATTGACTGTTTCCATCTGAAACATATTACAGGAAATTATAATAAGAACCAGAGAGTTGTTTTCACTTTCAGGTGTATTTCTTATGTTAAAATTTTTCTTTTAGTAGTGGCTAATCTTTTTAGTGATTGTATTATATCAACTATTTTATTTATTTAATTTCTCAAAATTGCATTTACTCAGTATCTAATTAACAATAAGCAGTTACAAATATATTCTTTCTTTGGTCTAGCTTTCAAGCATCTCTTTCTTAATTAAGTATATTAAACCCAGTAATTCGGTGTTTGGAATATGATTATTAGAACTTTGGCTAGTTGTTTTTTTCCTTGTGATATTTGACTTAGGGTACTTCAATCCATATTCATATATGAGCTGCTCATTTACCTTGGAATTTAGTATGGGAGAATTCTGAGTCCAGAGTCAAAGTAGGATTCTACCACAGATAAATTATAATTGATTATAATTATTAAAGCAGAGCCTGAAGGGGGGCTATTATCATGTTCCTCTGACAATAGAAAAAAGTGAAACCAAACTACAATAAGACCAATATCAGAATGAAGGCTGCTTTGGGGTTTTAAGTTCTCAAGAGGAATGTTTTACCAATGACAAGTTCAATCTCTTTGTGTACAATTTGAGTTTCTAACTTTATGGGCTTTTGGATTTTAGGTTCTTAATCTTTCTTTCTGTGGTTCGTGTGCCTTAGTCAGTCATTGGTCCAAAATACTTGGCATTCCATTAGTCTTTACACTGCTTTCCTTCCCTTATTTCCAACCTTTATGTTGGAAAAACAAAGATTTCAAGTTTGTATGTAATAGCTTCTTGGCCTTTTGAAAAGTTAATTCAGGAAAATCACTAGGCTATCTGTAGGATAATGGGTTTACATTTGATGAACAACCAAATTTGGGGCTTTTTACTGAATGCATAAACGGATCGGAGCTATTTCTCAGATGATTTGACAATTGTAAAAATGTCCCTTGCTGCCAAGGGAAAAAAAAAAAAAAACCTTTACCTGTTGTCCAATCTATGATCTGAACCCATGTTCATCAGATCTTCCCCTGAACACCAGCATTGGTGCTTGACCACCAGGGGATATTTCTCTCTCCTTTGAACCATCTCATTTTTAACACATCTTGATTATATTCTTCCCTACAGAACTTCTTTTCACGCAAAAATCAACATAATTTTTACCTTTTAAAGAAAATGAGACCTTCAGAGGTATTTATGTTATAACTTAGAATTCTATTTTTTTCCTAGGTATGAGTGGGAGAGCAATACAACCTGGGGGAAATCTTATTATCTTATTGGAAAAAGAAATAGGAGAATGAAATACATTTATTATCATTACTAAGAATATTCTAAATTTTTAGCATCACTATATTCCCAGTCAGAGGTCCTTCCAATCTGTTTTCTCTACTAGACCATTGTTTGAACCATAATACTTTCTTCTTTGTTGCTGTTTTTTTTTTTTTTTTTTGCATATCTCTGTTCTTTAACTTTGGGGGCAGAGATCAAAGTAAATTACATTCTTCTCATATACATGTCAAATCTTGAAAAATGATACTATGGTTACATCATCTTGAGGCCCATATTCTAAGAAAACCAAGCAAAATTCTAAACTTAATCTTGCTGATGGTGGAAGTGATGAAATCTTTTGCAAAAGATTCAGTTGCTCATTGGGCTGCTGGGCAGCAGCAGGGCCTGTCTAAGGATTGGGGAGCCTTGGTTGCTAGAAGCGATGGGAGGATCTCATAGACATTTGTGGGAGAATTGCCTCAATGCTGGGAGGCATCTGAATGAATAGAAGGTGATGTTCAACCCCATTGTGTTTATATGAATACACATTACCATTTCCCGCAAGGAAGCTGATAACAGCACCATGATGCTTTGCTATAAAATACATTGAACATATTCCTGTGTGCTTTACTCCCTTTAAAATGGCTTAGGAACAGGCATGGGACATGCCATTGTACCTCAGTAGCATCGTCTTTCCCCAATGAGAACTCATTGAAACACACTGTAGGGGAGTTTCACTGCAAAATGCTTGGCATAGACAACTGGAACAAATGAGATTTTTCCCCCTTTAAACCCAGGAGGTTCTTGGGTTATGTATTGTGAGTGAGTTCATTGTACTTTTATTTTTCCTTTCCTTGTCCATCTATGTTACAGTATACAGAAGCAAATAAATTTAAGAGAATTTGATTATGCATGAAGGAAGACATAGAGCTTTGGGGAGTATCATTAGTTGTGAATGTAGTTATCTTCATCCTCTTGCATTTTCTTTGCATAGGAATATATGTTCAGAAATATACATGTGGGGGAAAAAGGAAGGATATTTTAGCAATAGTTACTCACTATGATATTAGTTGACTGGTTCATAGATATAATGAACTCATAGTGAATATACAAAAAAAACATGCAGGCCTGAATGAAAACTCACTTCATCCAAACACAAGAACACCCTACTGCATTTCTTCAATTAATTGAACCCACTCCACAGCAAGGTAAACATGTTTAATTATGTCACTAATATAGCTTTAAAAACAGAAAAAGGAGACTAAAATTAAATTTTTATTCTATGCTTTCTTTTGTTCTATTTATTTGTTCTGTTTATTATGCAGGACAAAAATAAAATCCAGGGACCTGTGGATATAACTAGAAAGTAAGGTCATGTCACTGGGATATGAGAAATTTAAAAAAAAATGCTACTATCCATGTAGTTCTGCTACTGTTGTAGAACAGATAATAATTATGCAATCATTATTGTAGAATAAATATGTTTTGTATATATTTCAGTAATAAATGTTAATTTGAGTTATGCTAGCCTAAAATGATTGGCTCCTGTAGCCAGTAAATTTCTTTATACCTTATATGCAATTTTGGTAACCTAATACTTAATAATAAGCTCTTTTATGACAATAGTTATTACTCAGTGTCCATCATTAAGCTCAGCCTGTTTCCATTCTGTTAAGTTCCTGCTGATCTAACTTCAATAAAACTGCAAATTGCATAGTTTCCTTGTGAGCTGGTCACATATTTTGGTTGTTCTTATCTCACAACATATCTTTAGTCAGAGAAGTTCAGCCTGTGTTTGCCTAGATTGGTGAAGCTCTCTTTGACAATGTCCTAGCACAAGCAAGGCTCTGTGATTACAAGACATTTTGGGGAGAGCTTGTAAAGTTACCTGCATAAAATAAAGGGTTCTTCAGTGCTGAAGAATTAAATTAAGATTGTTAAAAGAAAATATCTAATGAATCAGAGGTAAGACTAGGTTAGATTAAACAGGCAGGAATAAAGGGAAGAATTATGTCACAAAAATCCATGATACTCACTAGACATTATATTGGAAATGAACTATACAACTTGAGGGAGAGGGGAATTGGAGGGGTACATAAGAGAAAATGAGGGAGAGGTAAGATTGTTTAAAAAGAAATGTACTCATAATCTTACTAATGTAACTGTAACCACTTGTTTATCACCTTTACAATAAATGTAGGTTTTTTTTCCCAATCTTTCCCAACTCTTCTTTACAGAGAGAGTAGATTGGGATTAATTTGTGGAGGATAGGGATTAACAACTAAGACAACACAGGTAAAAATGGTTCCAGTTAATTATGGAGAAAATGAAAGAAAGACATGAAGCATTCTACCTAAAGATGGAAGCAAATAACTATGTCACACCTTACCTGAGCCCTGGTGCTACCAGATAGCAGTTATATTTATGATTCTCTCCATTTTTTTTCATTTATTTGTTTGTCTGGCTAACCACACATGACAAATTGTCCTTATATGTTTTAGTATATGGCTGTATTCCATTCTTCCATATTATTCCAATAAGATCCATGGACTTCCTCATCTACAAGCTTCTATTGAGATACCAGGCTCCAGTTATTATTATTATTTATGTCAATAATAATATACCTAAGACAAAGAGAAAAGAGAAAAGATTTATTTGGGCTCGTAGTTCTAGAGATTCTACTTGAGGATTGAATGTCTCCATTGCTTTGAATATTTGGCAAGGGTTGCCTAACTGGCTAGAGTATGTAGTAGGACAAACCACTTACTTCATGATATAGAAATCCAGAAAATGGAAAACAATCGGTTGGAGTCCTACAATTTTTATCAAAGGCTTGTTCCAAATGAGTTAGGGATTTCCACAAGCCTCATCTCCCAAATGTTTTAACACTTCCATCTATGGCTACCCTGAGGACCAACCCTTTAATGTGTACTGGAAGAATATTCAATAGAAAAACTGCAAAGTCTCTTTCCTTTTGAGATAGTTGCATTGGTGAAAATTCTCCATCTCCAATAACCAAAATAAAATGATTTCTTCAATTGGTTGGTATCTCTTTTTTTTATTGTGAAAATACTGTACAGATGGGTTGCAATTATATGGGCAAGATAATGAGTTCATTTCTTATCAAGCATTGTAGCCTCATCCTTTGTTTCCCCTTCCCATCCCTTCCTATCCTCCCTCCCTGCCCCCACCCAATCCTCCCCACCACCCTCCCCAGCTATCTTTTATTTTATACAATAAACATTTCCTCCTAACCACCAGGCCAGCTGAGGGTTACCTTCATTCTCAATGGTATTCCAGTCCAGGAAATGACAATGGTTTTAAAAATGGGAAATCAAAAGGAGTAAAAGTAATTTCAGGCCATTAAACTCTTCATGTGATCTTAAGGATGCTCTTTCTGACATGATCACAAAATCTATTGTTTGATTTGGGTCTTTAGACTAATGGGTAAAAGGGTAAATAATGTGGGATGAAAAATATTTCTCAGCAAGGATAATCACAATGTCTAAAGTAAAATTTAACTATACATGCTTTGCATATATACCATTTTTTTCTTGTGTCAATGTATAGTGCCAATTTAAAAATTAATTCAATACAGCAAATTAATGGTATAAAACGAAGCAAAATTATGCTAATTGATTGACTGTGACAAACTCTTTACTGTTGGAGATTATAAAGTCAATGTGAACTCTAAAGTGAGATGCTGAGTGTTAAGAGTTATATGAGGCTCAGTGGTAGAATGCTTGCCTTGCAAGCATGAGGCCCTGGGTTTAATTCCTCAGCACCACATAAGCAGAAAAAGCTGGAAGTGGTGCTGTGGCTCAAGTGGTAGAGTGCTAGACTTGAGCTGAAGAGCTGAGGTATAGTCCCCAGGACCAGAGTTCAAGTCCCACAATTGGCAAAAAAAAAAGAGTTATATGATATTCATATGTGTGTGTATACATGTATATGTGATATGTGACATAAATATGTGTGTTTTTATATAATTTATATGATATTAATATATTCATATATCTAAGTATATATGACACACACACACACACACACACATATATATATATGCATGGATATACACAGGTATCTCCTAAAAGTTAACTAGTCTTATACCTACATATGGTTTCTGTCATATATTTTGTGAGAGAACTCTGTACATATTATTTAATCTTTAATTTTAGGCAGATCCTGTGTGTGTGTGTATGTGTGTGTGTGTGTGTGTGTGTGTGTACTTTTACAGGCCTTGCAAATCCACATCCATACAAATTGCTCCATTACTATAAAGAGTTACGAAATATACCGTATAGGCTTGCATAATATACTGAAGAAATCTTGCCATTGGTATACTTATAGATTGTTCCTAATCCTTACAAATGTGAAATATACTTTGTTTCAAGATACTGTTATTTTTCATTGAGGAACAGTTTCTTAGCCAAAATATTATGCATGTATATACATGAGAAATGTTGCCAAATTATATTACAGGGGTGCTATACAATTGTACATGCTTTCTGTGTTATGTCTTCACATCCGAATGACACATGGTGGAATCAGCTTTGGGGTCTGAGTAAATAGATAATTAAAATGTTAATTGTTTGTGTATGAAATTTATAATTCTCTTGAACTTTTCTAATGACTATGACATCTTCCCAAATAGTGCTTATCTTGAATTCAAGAAAATTCTTCGCTATTACTTTTTTTGCTTCCCCAGCACTAGCCATTGTTCTCTCTGTGTGTAGAAAGAACTAAATATTATTGGCTCATTGATTCTATCCTAAGCATTACTATGAATCATAGCAGTAAACTCATTGCACCTGGCTTACATTTTCCTTCTTAATCCCGAAGTGGTCTCATTAGATAAAAAAGAGGCAATGGCTTTCCTCTATCTCTGTGTGCTCTTGATATTTAATGAAGAACGTTTAGGTGGAGGATAAATATAAACTTAACTTCATGTGTCAATTAAACTAAAGGGAATATATGCAAATGAACTTCTTGACAGGATATAGGACTTAGCTCTACAATGGATGGAAATCCTCCATTTGTGAAGTGTATGTTGCCTCAGGGCAGAAAAACAAGATTTGTTTCAATTTATTTCCTTAAATTAAATTAAATAAAATGGTCCTATATTTCCCAAGGGGAGACATACTTCAGATTCTCACAGGATGATGAGTTGTTCCAAAGCAAGTATATTTTTTTTTTGTTTTTGTTTTTTTTTTTTGTGGGCCGTGGGGCTTGAACTCTGGGCCTGGGCGCTGTCCCTCAGCTCTTCAGCTCAAGGCGAGCGCTCTGCCACTTGAGCTACAGCGCCACTTCCGGTTT
>NW_012267241.1:5873193-5950718 GCF_000151885.1 Dipodomys ordii
TCTGTACAGTATGTTCACAAATAAAATAAAATTAAATTAAAAAAAAAACAAAGAGTCAAGTAGAATAGTCAGCTGAACGGTTCATACAGCTAGAGATTTTGTAGTAAAATGTAAAGCTGAAATGTAAAAGACAAGAATTTTAAATGGACTTTTGAAATTAAAAAGATTGTTGTAAAAAAAAAAAAAGAAGGTGGATAACATGGCAGAAACTACCAAATACATCTCAGTCTTAACTCTCAATATTAACATACTTAACTCTCCAATTAAGTGACATAGACTGTCTAGTTGTATTAAAAAGCAAGATCCTTCTATCTGCTGCCTTCAAGAGTCACGCCTTACCCATAAAAACAAACATATTCTGAAAGTGAAAGGCTGGAACAAAATCTATCAACCAAATGGTCCCCATAAACAAGTGGGAGTTGCAATCCTAATATCAGATAAAATAGACTTCAAATTAGTGAGAAGAGATAAAGAATGTGGCTACATACTAATTGAGGGATCTCTCCTTCAGGAGGATATTACAATTCTAAATATCAATTCAACAAACAACGGGGCACACAAATTTATCCAAGAAATAATACTTTCCCTCAAATCTCACATAGATCCAAAGACATTAATTGCTGAGGACTTTAATACAAACTATTCCCACTAGATAGATCAATCCAGCAAAAACTCAACAGAGATAATGCAGATATAAACAATTGTATAGAACAACTAGAGTTAACAGACATCTACTGAATATTTCACCCAACAGCATCAGAATACACATTCTTCTCAGCAGCACATGGAAAATTTTCCAAAATAGACCACATTTCAGGTAGGAAAGCAAACGTCCAAATTCAGAAACCTTGAACTTATGCCCTGCATTCTCTCAGACCACAAGAAATAAAATTAGAACTCAACACCAAAAGCCACCAAAGAAAGTCCTGTAACACATGGAGCCTGAACAACGCACTGTTGAGTCAACAGTGGGTCATGGAAAAGATTAGAAAAGAAATTCAAATGTTCATGATATTCAACAAAAATGAACACACAAATTACCAGCTCCTCTGGGACAGAGCAAAGGCTGTACTCAGAGGTAAGTTCATAGCTCTGAGTTCCTACATCAACAAGTTGGATAAATCTGAAACCAACAACTTAATGAGTCATTTGAACCTCCTTGAAAAAAAGCAGCAAGGTAAACCCCAATCCAGTAGAAGGAAAGAAATAAATAAAAATTAAATCAGAATTAAATGAATTAGAGTCCAAAAATAATAGAATCAACAAAACAATTGGTTCTTTGAAAAAATTAACAGTATTGACAGACACAGCAAGTCTTATCAGAAAAAGAAGATAACACACTCAAATAAACAAACTCACAGATGAGAAGGGAAACATCACCACATAAAAAACTATCTATATATCTATATCTATATATATGATTCAGAACATTATAAGGGAATAATTCTCAAACCTTTATGATAATAAATTTGAGAATTAGAAAGAAATGAACAATTTCCTAGTAAATATCGATATGCCAAAACTAAACCAAGATGTGTTAAACCAACTTAACAGGCCCATATCAAGCTTTGAAACAGAAACAACAATAAGTGACCTCTCATCTAAGAAAAACCCAGGACTGGATGGATTTACAGCAGAATTCCACAAGGCCTTCAAAGCAGAACTCAAACCAATACTCCTCCAACTCTTCAATGAAATTGAAAGAGAAACTTCACTACTGAACTCTTTCTATGAAGCCATCATAACCCTCATCCCAAAACCAGGCAGGGACTCTTCAAAGAAAGAGAAATAAAGACCCATTTCTTTGATGAACATCGATGCAATACTTCTCAAGAAAAATTTGGCCAATCAACTTCAACAATTCATCAAAATTCATCAGCAATTTATCATACACTACAATAAAAGAGGATTCATTTCAGGGATGCAAAGCTGTTTCAATGTACACAAAGCAATTAATATAATTCATCACATTAACAAAGGCAAAGATAAGAATTTCATGGTTATCTCAATAGATGCAGAAAAAGCATTTGACAAGATCCAACACCCTTTATGATAAAGGCTCTGGAAAAAATAGGAATCCATGGCACATTCCTCAATACAATGAAGGCTGTATATGACAAACCTACAGCCAGCATTGTACTTAATGATGAAAAACTAAAGCCATTTCCTCTAAACACAGAAATGAGACAAGGATGTCCACTCTCTCCACTTCTCTTCAAATTAATATTAGAATACCTTGCTATAGCAATAAGACAAAATGCAAACATAAAAGGAATCCAAATAGGGAAAGATGAAGTAAAACTCTCACTCTTTGCAGATGACATGATCTTTTATTTAAAGAATCCCACTGACTCCACTCCCAAATTACTTGAGTTGATTCAAAACTTTGGCAAAGTAGCAGGGTATAAAATCAATGTCTTTTCTGTATGCCAACAATGAGAAGAGCATGGCTGAAACCTGGAAAGCAACTCCCTTTGTAATAGCCCCACAAAATTAAAATACCTAGGAATTAACTAAAGAAGTGAAGAACCTCTAAGATGAAAACTTTAAAAAACTGAAAAAGGAAATCAAAGCAGAACTTAGGAAATGGAAAACCTCTCAGGCTCCTGGATTGGAAGGATCAACATCGTGAAAATGGCAATACTTCCCAAGGCTATCTACAAATTCAATGTGATGCATATCAATATTCCAACCTCTTTCTTCAATGACATAGAAGCAGAATTCCAAAAATTCATGTGAAACAATAAAAGACACCGAATAGCAAAAATTATCCTTAACTGAAAGAAGAGTGCTGGAGGAATATCAATACCAAATTTCAAACTCTACTACAAAGCCATAGTAATCAAAAGAGCTTGCTACTGGCATAAGAACAGACTTGAGGATCAATGGAATAGAACTGAAAACCCAGAAATGAATCCACAGACTTATAGCCACCTAATCTTTGATAAGGAAACTAAAAAAAATAGAATGGAAGAAAGACAGACTAAGCAGTAAATGGTGCTGGCGAAATCTGTTAAATACCTGTAGAAAACTAAAGTTAGATCCTTATGTATCAACCTGCACCAGAATCAACTCCAAATGGATCAAAGACCTAGAGGTCAGAGCAGACACCCTGAAAACATAACAGGAAGGAATAGGAGAAACCCTAGGTCTCCTTGGGACAGGCCAAAATTTTCTCAATAGGGACCCAGAAACACAACAAGTCAAAGAAAGGTTGGACAAATGGGATTGCATGAAATTGCAGAGCTTCTGCATGGCACAGGACATAGCTAGCAAGATCAATAGAAAGCCCATGGATTGGAAGAAGATCTTCAATAACCATACAACAGTTAATGGACTCATATCTAAAATATACTTGGAACTCAAAAAATTAAATCCCCAATAACAAATCCTCAAAAAAAACAACTGTTCGATAAATAAGTGGGCTAAAGACTTAAAGTGTAACTTCTCTGAAGAGGAAATAAGAATGGCCAATAGATATATGAAGCAATGCTCAACCTCTCTAGCCATAAAAGAAATGCAAATCAAAACAACATTGAGATTCCACCTCACCCCAGTTAGAATGACTATCAAGAAATCTAATAACAACAGATGCTGGAGGGGATGTGGACAGAAGGGAACCTTACTGCATTGTTGGTGGGAGTGTAAACTTGTTCAACCACTTGGGAAAGTAGTATGGAGATTCCTCAAAAGACTCCACATAGAGCTCCCTTATGACCCAGCAATCCCAATTTTGGGAATTTACCCAAATGATCACAAACAAGACCACACTAAAGCTAACAGCACAACTGCTTATTGCAGCATTATTTACCATAGCTAAGATATGGAACCAATGTAGATGCCCCTCAGTAGATGAATGAATCAAGAAAATGTGCTATATATACACAATGGAATTCTATGCCTCCATCAGAAAGAATAACATTGTCCCCTTTGTTAGGGAATGGAAAGACTTGGAAAACATTGTATTAAGTGAAGTAAGCCAGGCGCAAAGAAACATAGGTCCTATGGTTTCCCTTATTTGCAATAACAATTATATGTCCCGAACAAACAGAAAAGTTCAAAACCTATCTGCATATGACCAGATAAGATGATATTAAGCGAAATGATCCCCAAGATAGGGACTCAAGTGTTTTGTTTTGTTTTTTTTCTTGCTATTGTTTCTAAATTATTTATAATGAACCCTGTGATTTTTTTTGTTCCTTTGTATGTTCCTCCCCCATGGTTTAATCCCTATTTTCACTGTATTTGATGTAGGTGTCCTGCACCTTGTATATACACTTCTCTAACTTGGGGAGCAGAAGGGAAAAAAAAACCCAAATGCTTAAATAGGGATTGGCTGACCCATTGTAACAATGAGATATACAAGACACTATGTTGCAAAATGAACTTTACAATGTGGGGAGAGGAAGGTGAGGCATGGTGGGAGTGTTGTTGTGGAGGTGGGAAGGAAGGGATGTAGGGGAAAACAAAGGAGGGGGAAACAATGCTTGATAGCAAATGTACTCATTACCTTGTTTATATAACTATAACCCCTAAGTACAGTATTTTTACAAAAAAATGTATTTTTAAAAAAGCAAATATTCCTCTCATGTTTGTTATTGAGTTTAAAAATAATGTGTACAACAGCAAATACACTAGTCCTTCACCTTCCCCAAATCTTCGTTTTAGTTTCTACTATTATTATAATTTTCACTATTTTTTCTCCTTCCTACCTAGTGACTCCTTTTGCTTGTCTGTGTCCTATCTAGGCTTATTCAAATGGCCTGTGGTTTCTTATTGCCCCCTTTCGACTGTAGCTAGAGGTGTCTTCCTGAAATTCTGCTTTGAGGAAACAACTACCTCATTATCTTTCACTTCTTACTAAAAGAAAATGAAGCTCCTAAGAAACAATTTCTCATCATAATTAGAACCCTTCAATTCCACTTCACATTGAATCTCTGGTGACATTGGATTTTTTTAATCACTCTCCCAGCTTTCTGTATTTCCTTTTTTACTTTGAATGATTTTTTTGTTGTTGTTTTTAGGATATTTCACAATCCTATCTGCTTTTAAACCCACATCATATACAACTTATCACAATTCAATACTATAACTCACAACAGCTCTCCCATGTTTCAATCCTAAAACTTTTCCTAATCTTTCTTTTTTAGAATACTTTGCACATGCTTTCTTTGAATGTGGCTATTTGTTGTCATTATTCATTTCTACATGGTATTCAATTTCCCTGAAAGCTGAGATTGGATTTATTCCCCCTGGCCCTCAGACTAGATACCATGGCTAAGAGAAGATACTTGATTAGCCTGCAGTAGTTTGCTTTCCAACTTAGAATTCTATTCCTTTTGTTTACAAGTTCATTGCTCCCAGCTCAGTTTCCTTAATCCTATTCATAATATGTTGCTTCATTATTCAATAAATAATTGACTCAAAAATATGAATGTTTATTCATGAAACTACTATCTACTGGGAGGACAATGGTGGCAGACTTGATGGGCATAAGACTTTTGCATTCACACCCTTAATGCTATATTGCTATCACCAACAAATCCTTGATAATTTTGTGAACAAGGTTCTTACAGCTTTATTTTTTTGCTTGAATCAAAATTAGGTAACTTGTAGAGATGGTGAGATAAATATTATCTTTTCTAGGTGACACTTTTAATTTGGTGGTCTAGGGAACATTTCTTAATATTATATTTGCACTTGAGATTTGTTCCATGTCAAATGCTGGAGAAAAATATTTCCAAGTATAGGAGGCAGCAAGTACTTAGATATTAAGGCAAGAATAAAATTGGAGGCAAACAATGTTTTAGGAAAGAAAGAAGGTAAAGTATGAGTGAGCATAAAGATGGGTCTGGGCCAGATGACCTAAGCAGAGTTTGCATCTTTTTTTCTTTTTTTTTTATTGTGAAAATACTGTACAGATGGGTTACAATTACATGGGTAAGATAATGAGTACATTTCTTATCAATTGTGAGGAAATTTAATTTGATTCATATTTTAAATTATCACATTTTTCCAATATAGCAAAACAGCAATGGCAATGTATCAGTAAGATGACTACTCTATATGCTTGGATAAGTGTTGGTGGTTAATGGACCTAAATGGTACTCAGGCAGCTGGAAGGCTGTGGAATATGTAGGTCATATGTGACAGATTTTAACTTATGGTAGATTAGATGTAGGAAACCATATTGTCATATAAAGATAAGATAGAAAAAAATAATTTCAGAAAGATAATATGTGTTCTGTTTTGGAGCAACCTGTGGAAATTAAGAGTGATATTAGGTATCATCATATTGCAAAGCAGGATTAATGGCAATGCTTCATGAGATTATCATGCTTACTAAGTCAGGTCATACATGTAATAGCACTGAGACCACTTCTTATCTTATAAGACAGTCCTAATGTAGGTTTTCCATATGTCTTTCTGATATGCATAGATATGTATCATTATAGATCACATTCCAAAGAATATCATAGCAGTTAGAGTATTGCCAGGTGTAAAGGAAATAGCTAGGCTATAGCAATAACAATATTTTTAAGTAAGAGAATCGACATGAAATATAATTTGTTCCCTTCATTATTACTTCTGTATTTCTGCTGCTTCTTTTTTAAGGATACTTGATTAGAATCCAGAATCAGAAATAGTGAAAAATAATAGATATGTATTAAGCAAAGAAAAGTACACGTTCTACCATATGAAAGAACATGCTATTTGCAAACACTGCTTCAAATAGTGTACAATTGACAGCTGACTCAAATTCCTATGGCTATTCATTAGTGAGACTTGATGGAAGTTACCATGCTCTCATATTGAACATGAAGTTTGAATTTCATTGCTTAACAACCTCTATTTTAAATAACCTTCTGGTGTCCCACGGGTAAGAATCTATCCTTTCTTCCATCAGCGAGACTTAGCCCTCAGGAAACAAAAAAGTACCATTGATCCAATATTATGGCAGGTAACAATCAGCCATGCAAAACTGGGTATGGACTTTAAGAAATAGATATGTAAGTGCCTTTTTGATGCATCTTACTTCTTCATCACTAGATGTGAAAAGTATACCTTGAATCCCAGTAAAACAATTAAGTCAAATATTATGGTAAATGAAAGCAGCTCTTATGTAGCATGGAGATTACTGACAATTATATTTTTTAAAGCATGATCTAACTACTGAAATGATGAACCTATATCTAAGTCACAGCTTTGTTTGCCAGGTAGTATGTTAGCACATCTTGAATTGCAATGCAAGACAAGAGAAACTTCCATGGATGTGGAAGTGTGTTCCTAACATTGTCACCAATCCATTCCCAAGGACCTGAATCTTTTAGAATCTTTAAAATGCATGCAAAATTATCTGACCTTATTATTTCTCCTGTAAAAGTGAGAATTAAAAAAAGAAAACAAAACAGTAGTTATAAATGCAATTTGCAAAGACAAGAGTGTCAGACAGCTGAATGGATTTTTTAAAATATATAAATAGCATTTTTACTATCCTGAAACTCTCTCAGGATCTCCCCGAATTCATTCTCTATTGCCTGTACATAGTTTCTCTAAAGAATTTTCTGTGCAATACACTCTCCAGGGTCCTTCGCATTGTCTCATTTCTATTGCTCTGCATAGGAAACTAAAAATACATATCTCGCAGATTTGTGTTACGCTAAATGATCATTTAAATGCTCAGATCAGAACCCCTGGAATTTTCCATCTGCCTTTCGTCTGCTGGGCTGGTTGTGGAAGGGTACTTCTGAGAACCTCCCTGCAGGCTGGCTTTGCCAGTGGGTGTGATTGGAAATCTGTAGCTAACACTCGCAGGAACAGGTAAGGCGATAGTTAATAAAGGACAAAAATAGAGATCAAAAAATATAAACACACATCTCAGTTTGATCTCAATATCATTTTTTAAAATAATACATTTGCACATTTTCAAGATCAGCAGCTCTGGGTTTCTTGACAGGGATAGAATATTTTTACACGTTGCAGAGGAACTGATCTAGTTTAGAAGGAAAATGTAGAGGTGGCAAATTGCCAATTAGATTGGGGGCAGGAATGGGGATCGGAGGTAGAGATAGATGCTCTTGATGTCAAGGAATTTGTGCCGATGACAGAGAAGAGGTGACTACACATGTTTTGAGGCCTGGCAAAAGAGAAGAATGCCAAATGGAGGAGGTGAAGCAAGACACACTTCTTGCTTTTTGTTTTCGCTTACAAAAACAACCCCCACCCCAAACATGGAGAGCATTATACAGAATGTCCAAGGCAAATTAAGGAAAATAATTATTGTAGCTGATGAAGCAGAAACCCTATTAGAACTAAATGCTACTTCACAGTACTCAGTGGTGGAGGTTCGAAAGTAAATGCATTTTTCAGCATCTTTAGTGTAGTATATTAAATTAAGTTTTTAACCACTTTTCTCCTCCCTTTTATTTCCCCTTCTGCTTTCCTCTCTTTTGTGCATTTTCTAAGTCAGGCAGTACAGGGGAGGAAGTCTCTTGGAAAGTGTTCAAAGAAAAGAACCACTGGAAATCTATTACTTAAGTTTTAAATTTTAACCTGTGAGATAAAAAGTAAATGATAAGCTTAGAGGAACAATTAATGATGGCTGGCTGGGGGTGATATGATAGGAATGATGTGTTACCATAGAAAATGGGGTAGAGAAAAGGCTCTTGAGAAGCGATGAGTTGGTCTAAATGTTCCTGTATTGCTTTCTGTTTTCACACAAAGGAGCTTCTGCACCCTGACAAAGATTTCCTTTATTCCCTTCATACCTTCTCTGAAAAAGCTGGTCTGAAAAGGGAAAAGTCTTTGAACTGATCGTACTTGTTAGTATACTTTTCTATATTATTATTATTTCTATTTGTTATATAATTGTTTAATTAGAAATTGTTCATGTACAGATAATCAGGTCTTATTTTTCATATATCATATGATTCTATTGCATAATTTAGAGTTATTGACCACATAGCACCTATATCTTATCTACAGAGAGTTCCTTATCCCTAAACTTCCTTTTTTTCCTTATAGGGAAATTTCTGGTCCTAAGACAGCACTCTGGATTCTCTGTGGTGACCACTCTGATATTCAATAGCTGACATGAACAGTCCTCAGAAATGTTCTAGTCATCATTGTCTGCTAGTTTAAGTGTATTACTTCAGTTCTCATTTCATCTAGGAAAGGATGTGGGGAACAGCCAGCCAGGACCTCATCATCTCTTATGAACATTAAGACTTTTATAACCAGTGACAACTGCTCATAAGCAGGACTGTGGTTGTGAGGATAGGAACTATGATGTAACATAGTCTTTGTCTCAGCTTTGTACATAGCACATACACCAAGCTTTGATAATAGTTTTGATGATCAGAAAACTACTTCAGAACAAGTAACTGCACAAAGATTAGAACAGATGTCTGTTCATTGACCTCCACTTTTCCAAAACACCACAAAAGAACTGCCAAAGGGTTTGTATCAGCTGCCTCCATGGCTTTCCCAGTTAGTCTTAGAGGAAGCCAGGACAACTTTAAGCTGACAAGCATAAACACTTACCGCCTCTTTCCATTTATCTGTGATGCTTTGGAAAGCTCAGAGTTTGCCATCAATTATCAGATCAGATCAGAATATGTCGAATTCTTCTGAATTTAATAAGTTCTACCACTGGGCATTCTATGTAAGCTTATGTCTTCCAGTGTTTTACAGAACCAATGTATGTGTTTCTGACAATTCTATGAAGTATGTGACAGTGTTATCCATATTTTACATATAAGAAAAACAAAGCAATAGATCACGGAGCTCATGGACTTCCCAGGTGGAACTCAGTGACAGAATTTGGCTAAGGTGTTTAGGTGTTGAATCCATACACATTACTACCTTTGCCAAGGATTTGCTGCAATTTGATATTATTTGAAGAACTACTGGTACAAATTTTATTTCCAAAAATGGTGGCAGTGATTTGAGATTTTTTTTTAACTTTTAAAGAATTTAACACGTTGGGTCATTTTAAGCTCCTTCTCTATCCGACTCAAGTTGATCATTAGCCAAAGATCCCAGATTTCTCTTTCATTATTAGCAGAAAGAAGCTGCAGCTTCATTCAGTCAGTTTCCTCCTGAGGATTGGTGTCGTCATTTTCAAGGGTGATATATTTCTCTCTGTTCTCCTTAGTGAGCCAGGAGCTCTAGCTCTGGGAACGAGTTTGAAGCTTTCTGTGCAGTGGTGTTTAAAATGCAAGATTCCTGTCTAAGAGAGAGACTTGAAGAGCCTTAATGCAAAGCCCTGTTCTGCTCTTCAAGCAGCTGTGAGCCTCACAGACCCCACAGACAGAGAAAGGGCTTGCATGGGCCATGATGATACATATTCAGTAGCAAAGAAGACTTGATTCTGCACCTTGCCGGTTACAGCTGCCAGATTGTGAGCGATCGATGGAGAACTTTGTTAATGATGTGGAATTCACTTCTGGCACACGCTCTGCAAAAATACATATGCAATATATTATTAGTGCCCCCAACAACAGGACTGTCCAGATGTGGTTTAATTCAAATTCTGATTATATTTTCCTCTTTGAACCTTTATAATTGGAATGTTGTTGATCAGATTCTGCTTTTAATAAAAATGGCAAAGTGCGCTGCATTTTTTCTGAAACAATTTATTTGGCAGCAGATAGTGGAACATCAGAAAGCAGAGGCGAAGGAATAACTGTAGATGTTACCATAGCCCAGGGGAGAGAGTCTTAGACAGTCTTGGTGTCCACATCATTAAGAAACACAGCAGGAGATGGGAAGGAGAAGGGGATTATCTTTGGACATTATTAGAGGAGATGTATTTATATAGATCCTTTCCCAAAAGCTGAATCTAATCATCATCCCATAGACAAATGTGGAGTCTTAATGGCAAATGTCAATTTAATATGTGAGTCTGAGTCTTACATTAAAAAAAGAAAGACTGAATCATATTAGAAGAGCTGGACTAGAACTGGGTAGACACGGAAACTTAATACCACAGCAAATAAATCTGGCAGCACAATTTAAAGCTGCAAAGAAATAGAAAGATAAATGATGTCATAAAAGATTCACGGGGGCGTTTTTAACTGAACTGCTAAATATTTTAAAACAGAATAGCCAAGGCCATTTTGTATTAGAAACCCAAATGAGTGGCTCTCTCCATTTATTAAATTTAGTTCACTCCATGTATATTAAGACTATTCTGTGTGAAAGCCAATGTAGTGGCATTGGAATTCTGGAATGTTCTAATAGTTAAGGAGCTTTCTAAGTAGTAGAGCAGAAAAGGGAAGTAATAGGCTAGAGAAAGAATATGATCGTGAGATACTTGGGTTATCATTCCTGCAAGTCCATTTTAAGGAAGAAGCTGGAATTTGTTGCCCATACAAATCTCCTTTTTTATATTAATATGTTTTTTTATTGTGAAAATACAGAAGGGTTACAATTACATGAGCAAGATAATGAGTACATTTCTTATCAAGCATTGTTGCCTCCTCCTTTGTTTCCCCTTACCATCCCTGCCCTCCAAACTCCACCCACCCCCCACACCAAAGTTGTAAAGTTCATTTTTCAACATAATGTCTTGTACATCTCATTGTTGCAATGGGTCCACCTGTATCTCTATTTAAACAATTTGTCTCCTTTTTGTTTCTTTCTCTTTTACTTTTTCATTTTTTTTCTTTCTTTTTTCCTTTCTTTTTTTTTTTTGTAGGTCATGGGACTTGAACTCCAGGCCTAGACACTGTCCCTGGGCTCTTCAGCTCAAGGCAAGCACTCTACCACTTGAGCCACAACACCACTTCCAGTTTTCTAGTGATTAATTGGAGATATGAGTCTCACAGACTTTCATCCTCCGGCTGCTTTGAACCACAATCTTCAGATCTCAGCCTCCTGAGTAGTTAGTATTACTGGCATGAGCCACCAGCACCCAGCTATATCTCCCATTTATTATTCAATGTCTGTATGTCAACCAAGAAATCTTGATTTTGATACCATAAAGAAGTCAATGACTTACTATTGAAATTGCCATTCCATAATGGAACAGAGGTAAGTACCCCCTCCACCCCCATCAAACAATGCCTTTAGTTGGAATGCTGGATTTGAGACAGAGTACAGAATCAGAACAAACATGAGGGCACAATGTAACATGATAAAACAGCAAACATCATTTCTAAGATTCGGACTCCTTAAATTAGAATGTACTCAACTTCTAGTTATCCCACAGTATCCCCTTGTGAGCCATATCTTTTCCATTCATAGAAAAAAAAAAGACCTTTCCATAAAAATGCATACTACATTTGGATCTTAGTGACAGAATTTGAGAAGGCCCTGAAATGGTAATAAGGAGAGACATTTTTAGCTTTAAAAGAAACCGAAATGGGAAAATAAATTTCCTAAGCCCCCCACAGAATGTGCTGACTGAAGAGTAAGTTAAGATGCTTAAGGCCACTGTTAATGAAAAGGAAAAAGAACACTTGCAAGAGGATCCTAAATTCACAGCAGGGTTTTTATAAAATTGAACATGTAAAAAAGTTCTAAAAACTGGAAGAATATTTTAATACAACTGGATCATTCAACAGGCAAGAACTGAAGTATATGTCTGGATCTGCCCCGAACTGAATAAATTACCAGTACATATGGCAGAGCAAACATCTTTTGTTTACCCTCTAACTACATTCTTCGTGATTTTTTTTATGTGTGACCCTGTCTCATTGTCAAAGTCTATCTGTCCTAGTGGATTTGAGTGCAGTTCAAAATTGCTCCTTACATAGTGGATGTACTTTGTGGTAGGGTAGAGGCATTGTTCTTGCATAACAATAATAAGTTCATCCTATTCTGAAATAGATGGTTTCATGAGTTAAGAAAATGCAAATATCCTCTGGAAGCAATGTTTGTTTTCTATATTTGGGCTTTTGGATTAGAACAAGTTGTCCATCGCTGAGATAAGTAGAAATGATGCGGCTTATACAAGACCAGAGGAGAGTTTCACCAAGCTAGATGCACAGGACAGAGACAGGGAGTGACCTGGAGTGACCTCTAGGGAGCTATGAGATTGTCTAAGACATTTGGAATTTCTTGGTAGGAGAAAATTGCTACAATAAGCAGAAGGATGTTGAAACAAAGGGTCACGTACCTTTAAAAAAATTAAGTTCTGGGCTGCCATGCTATGAACTTTGGAGGATACCTGTTTTGGAAGTAATTTCTCGTTAACATCACAGACCCTCACAACCTTGTTCAGACTTTGCAAACATGTGTCACTTCATAAAACTTCGAATACTATGAGATAGTCTCATAACATGATTCCTATACAATTTCTTTCCCTAACGGACCTTCATTTGGGTTGTACCTCATTATTTAACCCTAGCAATGTGCAATTCACCCAGCCCAGATCAGTGTGTCCTCAGGACCACTCTTCCACGTTCTCATATTGAAAACCTAATAAATCTTAGCGATGGTGAGAATGCAACATTCAAATAAAAAGACTTAACTTTGACTAGATCAGTAGTTAATAATTTAAGAAATGTAAAGATTCTGTTAGGTGCTGACTTCTTTTCCTAAATAAGAACTTCACGAGGTGAAACATCTTTACAACAAATGTTCATCTGCGCACTCTCCAAGAAAGATAGGGTCTAGGCATATCCTATCCTTGGAAAGCCTAATATCCTCTCAGGATTCTGTGTTAGTCACTTACCAAAGCTATCTGAGAATGACTACCTAGGTTGCCTAGGGGACCATGAAGTAGAACTTAGATCTGAGAGCTTTGTTTTGCTCCATCTGTGTAGTTCAAAGGACTGGCTCTGAGCAGTCACTAACAGATATGAAGAGAGAAGGTAGAAGGGTGGGTCTGAATCCTTACTAACAAGTAGTCTAAACAATTATTAAAGCTGTAGCCACTTTGCCTCTACTGATTTGCTGATTTGTATTTAAGGACTGTCAGTTGAATCACATTGAAGAATTCTAAGAGTATTCCTTTCCACTTTGATGAGAACACCCAGCTGACCCAAGATTAGGCAATCTACTAGCTGGGAACTTGTTCCCTGTGAGCTTTCTCTTACATGTTTTAGGACTTCTAGGTTCTCATTTATTCACTTCCAAAAGCTAGTACAGTAAAAAAGAAATAAGTTTACTATATATATAGTTTCAAGAAAAGTTTGGGATGATTGAGATGTAAAGATGTAACCATTTGGCTTTGAACATCCATATTCAAGAAGAGATACTGAAAACCTGCTGTCGCTGATGTTGTGAAGAAATTTAAGATTAAATAAATAGCAAAGAGAAAATATTTGAGATCTAAACACATGGCGATGACTTTCTGTTTCTTAGAAGGACTACAGTCCATCTCTCTGTGATACATATTGCTTGCTCCACTTAACAGAAAGATATTAAAACCTGTAATATTTCTACCTCCCATCTTCTCTTGCCTACACATTCAGATTCATCTGTAACTTTCAGAGTTCAGCCAACGATTTTCACAAACAACAGCAATTCAGCAGGATTCTAAGGATGCATAAGTTTTATTTCAAATTGGATGTGTCCAGGTTTGATCAACCTATCTTCCAAAGGATAGGTTTTATATCTATCTGCTAAGAATACACAATTTACAAATTTGCAAATACAAACCGGTTATATTCCCCAAGCCAGGACTGGATTTTAAGAAGACCTTATCTTTAACACACTTTTGCAATTATCAGACTACAAGTAAAATATATAATCACCATAAAGTATACTAGAAATCCTAATGTACAAGGCATCATTACATAGAAAGGACATGTGCTAGAATTGAGTGTGACTAGAAGGTGCCTTCAGTGACACGTGCACCGTGTGCCAACTAGAGTTTTGTTTCTTTCCATTCTCAGAATGAAAGTGCCAGATTTAATACTTATGAGAATATAAATATCACTTCTTCCATTAAATATAAGATGAATCTAAAAAGCTCTAAGGAAAAAGAACATAAGGAATACATCAAGAAGAGCTAAATTAATCCCAAGTAATCTATTCACTGTTTATTTGTTTTGTTTTGTTTTCTTTCGTTTTGTTTCTGGACATCTTGTTTAAAGAGTCTGAGTTTTTAAACAGGATATCATAAGTCATGCTTTTTGAAGGCAGTAGATATTTCAGTAGGAAGTCTGCATTTGTTCAGCTTTCCCAAGCTTTTCATAGTGTGACATAAACAGTGATAGGTTTCACAGACTTAGTGAAATATTATGTTGTCCTCAGCAACTTGGCCTATCTTCCCTACCTGGTGGCCTCTGCATTGTATGCAAATTGTTCTGTATCACACTTCCTGCATGCACAACAGAATCTGTGCACATAGACTCATGAGAAGGATTATTCCTTTCAGTCCAAATCTGTTTACATAGTTCTTGTCACATATTTGCTCCCAGGATCTTCCAGGCAAGGTCCTGGTGCTCTTTAAATCACTGAGCCACATCCAGTGTTTCTGCTGAATACCTGGTCACTTCCCCCAATTGTCACTTCCTCTTTTGACAGAGGCTAAAACCTTAGCAGACAGGGCCCTCACTCAAATTTGGTTGGAATTAAATTACTTTGGTCCAGGCAATATGTTTTCATGCTGTGAGTGAATGCAATTCCTCAAACTAGCTTAGTAACATACAGACAGAGATAGCAAAATTCTACATTAGATGTTTTCTTTTTCTTTTCCTTTTGTCATCCTGCTGGGAGGGGTAGGAATAGGGTGAGAAATAAAGAGAGAAGTCAGAGAGAGATGTAAAGATTTCCATTTTGTTTTCATGTATTTTCCAGATAATTACCTAGTCTGCCATTTATGCTTCTCACCCTGATTCCACACCCAGCATTGTCCAAAGAATACACCCACTTAATGAATTTGCTGTGGCCTCCAGGCCCATGGCTTTTCATGACAAGGTCAATGAGTTTCCTGGGATGACTGTCACTTTGAATGGTGACAATCATTTTCCCTTCCTGCAAGATACTTTAGGGTATGCATATATGTAACTGTTTGTTCTTCCAGATTTACAATGCCTGTCATGTCAACATGGTTGCAGACAGACATACAGATGGATCTTTCTGCTTTGGAAATGGTCCTGAGATGAAGCACGGTAGAAGAGGATAGGACTAAAGATTTCTCTCTTCCTCCATGTACTGTATCTTTATACTGTTACGATTCTTCTTTGTGTGTGGGGGGAGTAGGGGTGGGGGTAGGACATTACCATGATTTGAACTAAGGGGCTTGTCCTTGATTAGTTTGCTTGCTCCACTGGTGCTCTACTTTTTTGTTGTGGTTTTTCACTTGTGGGGATTGAACTCTTGGCTTGGGCACTGTCCTTGCGCACTTCAGCTCAAGGTGAGTGCTCTACCACTTGTGCCACAGCACCACTTCTGATTTTCCACAGGTTTATTGGAGATAAGAGCCTTATGGACTTTTCTGACTGGGCTGGCTTTAAACCATGATCCTCAGATCTCAGTCTCCGGAGCAGCTAGGATTATAGGCATGAGCCACTGGTTGCTGGCTGTACTCTACTTCTTGAGCCACACCTCCAGTCCATATTCCTACTAGTAATTTTAAAGCTGAAGTCTAGTGTATTTGTCTGCCTAGTCTGGCCTTGAAATACCAACCTCTGGATGTCATCCTCTTGAACAGCTATGATTGTAGCTGTGCATCTGTACCAGCTTCCTTGCCAATCTTTTTTCTTTTAATTTAACTTTTATTTTAAATTTGATATACAAAGGGGTTATAGCTATGTAAGGAAAATTTGTACGTTTCTTTTTGGACAGTGTTACACCCTCCCATATTTTCTTACATTTCCCTTCCACACCTTCTTCTCCCCAAGTTAAAAAGTTCATTTCCAAAATAGTGTCTAGTATTACTGTTGAATTGGTTTACCTTTTGTCCCACTATTTCTGTGATTCCCCTTCCCTTCCCCATATTGGATAAACTTACATACAAAACAAAGAGTACAGAAGTTGTCTATTTTTCTCCCCTTTGGTTTATTTCTTGTCATTCTTTCAATTAGAGACTTCTTAATTGTTCCTGAAAATATAGCTGGAAAGATACAAGTTGGAATATAATGGAAAGCAGAGCCATCTTCTTATTTCAGTATTTTTTCTTTTCTTTTTTTTCTGATTTCTTCTCTGAGCACACACTACCTTTTTTAAAGGCAAACAAGAGAAACTACACACAGACATTAATACAATGGAATTCTATGCCTCCATCAGAAAGAATGACATAGCCCCATTTGTTAGGAAATGGAAAGACTTAGAAAAAATTATAAAGGGAAGTAAGCCAGGCCCACAGAAACATAAGTCCGATGGTTTCCTTTATTTGCAATAACTAGTACATGTCTGGGACAAGAAGACAAGGTCAAACGCTATGTACATATGACCAGATAAGATAATGTTAAGTGAAATGTACCCCAAGATAAGGACACAAGTGGTTTTTCTCTTTCTTGCTATTGTTTCTAATGTATTTATATTGTACCATGTGATTTTTTTTTGTTTCTTTAGATGTTCTTCCCCCATAACCTGGTGGTGCCCTGCATCTTGTATTTACACTTCTCTAATTTGGGAAGGAGAAGGGAAAAAACAAAATGCTTAAATAGGGATAAAGGTTGACGCATTGTAACAATGAGATGCACAAGACACTATGATGAAAAATGAGCTTTACAATTTAGGAGGAGGGTATAGTTGTGGAGGTAGGAAGAAGGGATGATAGGGGTAAACAAAGGAGGAGGTAACAATGCTTAATAGGAAATGTACTAATTACCTTGCTCATGTAACTCTAACCCCTTTATACAGTATTTTTACAATAAAAACATACAAAAAAGAAGATGAATACCAGAAAAATAAAATTTCATCACTAATGCCTCTTTGAATATTTCTGCAGGTTAATTATAAAAGGACTTTTGCATAAGATGAAATAATGTGAACAAATATCTGGTCAGGTTTGAACTTGACAAGTCATGCTGTGTCTGTCAAAAAGAGATGTTTCTTTCTAGTCTATGGGAGGTTACTTATGAATTAACAGTGGACTTATATCCATATTATCAGAAATACTCAAAAGTAGGGAATAGCTTTCTTTTTCATGTCGTTCAGTCAACATACATGAGTCTCCTTTGGTCTTTGATCCATTCTCTACTCTAACTTGGATTTGATGTAATGTATAAAATGTGCTTTTACATCTTGTCTGGGTCTGGCTTAGAATTGTGACTTCAGGATGGTTCTGTTGGTTAAAAAATAGTGTTTTGGTGTTTCAGAGAAAGAGAAGGTCATGAGTGAAAACAGGGTCCCCATTTTTCTCTTAAGAAATGCTTTTCTACCTGGTGAAATGGCAAACTATAACCTGAACTTGGAAAAGGAATGTTCTCAAAAAATGACAATGACAGCTCCAGCTTTAATTCACTCCTCTGACTCTGACAATAAAGTGACAAATGAAATCAGTGACTGTCCTGGAAGAGCTATTGCTTTGTTGGTTAAAAAATGCAGCAATTCACAACAACAAAACCCACTCCCTGGAGAAGCAATAATTAGTAAAGAGGGCTTTACTAATTATTCATTTGTTGGTTGAGCAAATGGAAGTAGCTCAAAAATGTATGCAGGTACCAGTATCCACATATGTACAGGGGCAAGTTGGCCATCAGAAAATAGAACAGCATGCTTTACAGTAGATTTGGATTACTTACTCATTCCTGCTTGAAAAAGATGTTATTTTGGCAGAAACAAACCTGAGTATTATATCTATTATTACCGGCACCTTACTAAGCTGTCATTTATTTTAATATTATATAAAGTAAGTAAATGAGTGATTGGAGAGATGATTATGTGACTAATCTAAATTTACCTTCTTAGAATGGGAGAGAGCAAAACATAAATCACAAAATAAATCATCTCCCAGTTACTGTCATTTTATACCAACACTCTACCTGTTTGGTGAACCTTATTGTTTCTTTCATTAGAGAATGGAAACATATTTATACGGAAGAGTTTGGCCAGTAGAATGAGCTATAACTTTGGCTGGGTAAAAGAGAAAATGATACTTGTTTCTAAGGTTGTGAAGTGGTTAGAAGCAAATGCACAATTGCATGAATAAATAATAGAATTGCTAGGGATCTAAGGACTGCACTTGAGAGTTGATACCTGGGAGAAGAAAATGGAATTAAATAAGGTATAATGGCTAAAAGGAAGGAGGGATTGTGAAATCATTACTAGAAAATAAACTTAAGAAGTGATGGTTATTGCCAATCCATGAATAAAATCATAATTTGCTCCATCACTTCCAGCCTTAAAATCATGACTCTGTGAGTCTATCCAATAATGTTACAGTAGGTAAACTGTCCGTGAATGTGTAAAACAAAGGAACTGCTTTCTGCTCAATACGCGTACTTAATTCTAGCTAATGTCAGTGGGAGGAGAAGTAAGGAAAAGCAGAAAATGCCAGCATTTCTTACATGGGAAAGCATTTGCCAGTGTTGCATGGGATCTTAAGAAAGAAATTAATTCAAATTGGCTTGGATATGAGCCTTGTCATATGCGTCAAAGACTCTCAGAAGAGTCCAAACCAATAATGATAAACAAGACTGAGTCTTGCTGGGAGGAGGTGGCTTTTACTGTGCCAAAGGCTACATTTTCAAAACAGCAGTAATCAGTTAATTGCTCTAGTGTGTACCACACCATGGGGATCCCTTTCAGGGAGAGTCTGCACAGAATTTTATAACTTGAAGGATCAGAAGACAGAAAAAAAGTTTGTTTTGATTTTGGTTCATTGTTGTTGTTTTGCTTCTTATTTTTTTTTCCTTTGATGAAATCACATTTAGCTAGCTTTGAAAAATCATTGCATGCTCAGCTGAAGATACTAGGAAAGTAAACTTTATTGTCATGACCTGAGACCATGAAGTAAAGAATATTAGTTTAGATTTAATTAGGTTAGATTAGAATTGGTGCTCCAGTTCTAGGCAAAATAATGTAGTAAAACCTGAATTCCTTCAATGTTTCTATATCTCTTTTTTCACAAAGGCTTTCTGTGTTTAGAGCTGGTAGTAAACAAGATACTTTGCTTGCTAAATTAACTCTTAATTTCTCTATGAAGCAAGAACTACTATTGTTTCTATTTTATAGATAAAGACACAAATGTATGTGATTTGTAGTCCAAACCCCATAGTTTTTAAGTGGCAGAAATAAGATTCAACCCCTAAGAACACAGGTCTGAACTGAGTTAGCTGATGCGTGTAACACTATTGTAGTCAAAAAAAAAAAAACACTTGGCTATTCCTATGTACATAAAGAATGTCAGTATTCTCTCCTGCAATAAATTAACAACACGGAATAAATTTCTAAAAAAGGCAGATATTACTTGTTCTGTCTAGCAATATAATAACTTACCACGAGTGTGACTCCTCCTTAAATTGACATTTCAAATAAAGACAACTCAAGTTAAGTAAATGAAGTTCTTTTACTAGTGAAACATGAAGTGTGTGGAGCGATTGGTATGTGAGGGATGGGACCAAAAGGCATTGCTCTGTGATGACAAAGTTTTATCGCCAGGGTCACTCCAAGGGGCAGCAAGCTCTAACAGTACCTGCAAACAACACCTGAGGTATGTAACGTCAGAACTGTGTCACAATCCTATGAATCATGATTCATAAATGTTGACCTGGCCCCTGAGCCTTGGTTGTAAGTTACTTCTTGCCTGTCCTCCAGCAACATGCCATATGAACCATGACAAAAAGTATTGAAAGTAAGTCAGGTTGCCTGGAATATGAGTAAAAATCCTAGGAGTAAATTATTTTTTTTCTTTTTCACCTATAGACTCAAGTATTTTAAAATGTGCTTTGTAAATTCATACAGAGTAAAGTTAGAATTTTAATTGCACTGTAATTTCTATATAGATCATATGAGATAGCAATGGCTAACCAATTTCAAATCTTTCTCTTTTACTCTTTTTTTTTATGTTTTATATTGTAAAAATACTGTACAGAAGGGTAACATTCACATGAGCAAGATAATTTCTTATCAAGAATTGTTGCCTCCTCCTTTATTTTCCCCCTACCATTCCTTCCCTCCCACCTCCACATCTACACTTCCTCCCCCCTCCCCTTCCCACCTAAATTGTTTTTCAGCGTAGTGTTCTGTATATCTCATTGCTACAATGGGTCAGCCTGTATCCCTATTGAAGTATTTTGTTTTTCCCTCAATTTTATAATATCTTTATTACATTTCTGTAATGATTGTTAATATGGCGCATATTGTCATATATTTGTATTTTCTATTTCATTGTATTTGTTCAATCATTTTCCCATTTTTAATAGACTACATTCCCATTTTAATAGTTTGCATTATTAATAGACTGCTTGACTAATATTTAATCTGGTAAGTTATTGTTAATAGTTTATATATTTCTATATATTACTTCAGAGTTTAGGTGTTCATGAAAATAATTTCTGTGCATTGTGATTACACTTGAATTTCAGTTATGTGTTTGCAAATATTTCCTCTTTTGCCAAATTGGTCTTTCATTGTAATAATAAAATACATATCGCAAGGAAAAATGTTAATTATGATATATTTTTTCTTTTAAGATGTTTTATAATAACTGATTAGCTAATTGCCATAAATATTATTCTATCATTTCCTTTATTTTTTTATAAATTTATCTTATATATTTAGGTCGATAACCTTTATAAGGTTTGAGATTTATACGGTTGAGATTGAAATTGAGTTTTCTAGTGGTTTATTGGAGATAAGAATCTCATGGAATTTCCTGCCCAGGCTGGCTTTGAACTATGATCCTCAAATCTCAGCCTTCTGAGTAGCTAGGATTACAGGCGTGAGCCATGGGCGCCTGGCTTGTTTTTTCTTTATTTATGTTTTGCTTCAGGAATTTATTGTGAAGACTAGAAGTGATCACTCTCACATTTCTTGTTTTATTTCTGCTCTTTTGGTCAAAATATTTGTATAATTTTAAATGTGGACAATTGGTAAACTGCCATGATAAAATTACTTTTGTCATTTTAAGTCTCTCTTCAGTTTCTGATGTGTTGAGTACTTTTTCTTTTGGGGTGACTTTTCAGCATATCACTTTAAAATAATTAAAATACTTTATATAGTACATATCTATTTATTTGAACAAAGTTATCATTGAAGTATTCATGTATCATCATTCAAAATTAGTGAAATCAAATAATATCAACTATTTCTGATACATGAAAATAAGAAGAGGGGCAAATAAAGTCAAAAACTTAATGTATATCCTACCAAATTAAGACGAGTGATGAAGGAATGAGTAGGGAATGGTGGTAAGAATGCTGAAAGGAGTGACACTGGTCAAGACACATTTTACTATGCATAAACTCCTTAAAGGGCAACTCCTTTGTACAACTACTTGCTGCAGTTTGAGCTTACTGTAGCTTTTGTCTTATAGGTGAGTTTATCTGTTTTGTTAGGGGAAGGGGAACAGAAATGGTAGGACAAAGGGTGAACATAGGGAGCAGTGGTACTCATTAGATACAATGTTGAAAATGAACTATACAACTTGTGGGTGGGACGGGAGAGAAAAACTGGGATCTGACTTACATAACTGGAAACCTTCTGTATAGTACCTTTACAATAACTAAATATATATATATATATGTAAAATGTATTCCCTAAATTATATTAAAAATTAATGTATCTAAATATATTTTAAATCAGACTTTGTTTCTACTTCGATTTTACTGATATTTTTGCTTGCTTAAGTTTATTGTGTTCTTTCTGAGGCATTCTTTTCATAGAAGTTGACAGTGTTGCTGTAAAATATTTAATAACGGAAAAATATAACATACCCTTTTTAATTCTATTTTCCTCCATGTTACACAATTTAAGAGTTGAAGGAATGTAAGACAGCTTTTCTTTGAGAATGAGTCTGAGTGGGAGAGGAAGGACAAAAGGAGAGGTGTCTGCAAAGCTGAATATAATTGAAGTACCTTATTCATGTGTACAATAGAAAATAGAAAATTAAAGCCCATTGAAATTGTTTTAAGAAGAAGTATAGGAGCCATAGGAAAGAGAAATTATTTAGGGTGCATTGTATGAAAATATAAAACTATCACATTAAAAGTACTTTCTACAGCCCAGTTGTATTAATAAAAATATCTACATTCAATATTAAAGCTAAGTGGTATAGAGTATGCCTATATGGTATATGTGTGTGTATATATATATTATATGTGATATATAATATATATGGTATGTACCACCTTCCCATAGGATAGAGGCAACATGATTGTGAATTCTAGTACAGGAATGGCAAAGTATAGTGAGATTCCACAAAAACAACACAAAACCAAAAGAGCTCAGGTCATCACTCAAGCGTAAAGTACGTACTTAGAAACCATGAAGCCCTGAGTTCAATTCTCAATTTAAAAAATGTATCAATATTTCAATAAACAGTGTTTAACTCAACTCATAAGTTTTTACATATTTTCAATCAGTTCATACTATGTCCTAACTTCCTTAGAGACTTTTAAAAAAAAACATAAAGTATTGTTAAGTCTTTTGTTTTAGTGTCCACCTGTTTGGATATTTTCTAATTTTCCTTGTATTCTGTCTGACTTAATTTAATTAGGATCTTAGAACACACTGTAGGACTGTAGGATTTCAATTATTGTAATATTGTTTCAGTTTGTTTTATGACACCAGAATATTTCCTTTGCTGGTAGCATTTCCTGGGAAAATGTATATCTTGTTCTGTAGTAGTTTTGATAATCGATGAGAAGTTTGTTGCTATTTCAAACTATAATTGCGAATTTTTCTATTTCTACATCTGTGTGTGTGTGTGTGTGTGTGTGTGTGTGTATACTCAGGGTCTGGGCATACTCCATGAGCTTCTTTTGCTTAAGGCTAGCACTCTACCACGTGGGCCAAGGCACCACTTCTGGCTTTTTCTTTTTTTCTTTTTTTAATTTTTTATTTTTTGGGGGGGTCTGGTTGTGGGCCTGAACTCTGGGCCTGGGTGCTGTCCCTCAGCTCTTCAGCTCAAGGCTAGCACTCTACCACTTGAGCCACAGTGCCATTCTGGCTTTTTTTTCTGCTTATGTGGTGCTAAGGAATCGAACCCAGGGCCTCATGCATGCAAGGTAAGAGCTCTACCACTGAGCCACCTTCGCAGGCCTAGTTATGGCTTTTTCTGAATCGTTCATTGGAGGTAAGAGTCTCACTAGCTTTTCTGCTTGGGTTGGTTTTTAACCATTATACTCAGAACTCCACTTCCTGAGTAGCTAGGATTACAGGCATAAACCACTAGCACCTAAATATTTCTATTTTTAATATTGTAAATATTTCCTTACTTCATTTTAAAACTCCACTCTATGGTACTTATACATTTAGGAACACTGAAATACATTGGCAGAATAGCCCTTCTTTTTGTAATATCCTATAATATCTCTGGAACTTTCTTTGGCACTGAAGTCTACACTATTTATATATGAAGAAAGGCAGCAAATAACTTTGATTAGATTATAGGTAAAGTAACACTTAATATATGAAATATATTAGCAAAGTAATGAAGCCCAATTAATGGGATATGTTAACTCTCAAATTTAGTTGGTCAGTAGCTTAAGTGGCAAATAACCGCCTTGTGATTGACATCTGGTTGGGAAACAGTTACAGGATTGAAATCCCAATCTATGCTCTCTGATGCAACCTCTGGGAGGAGAGGGTAGTGTAAGAATTCAATGAGATTTCAAAACATCCCGTGCATGCTCATGGATGACCTGGGTGTTAGTGTGAAGAAATTTGTAAACGTTTTAGCTTATTGTTTGTGGGGTTTGATTAAAATTTTGTTTTTATATGTTTTACCAAGTTTGGAAAGCTGTCTGTCATTATTTCTTCAAATGTGTTTTATTCATGCATTTTCATTTCTCCTAGGATTTCAGTGACATGAATATTAAACATTTTCACATTGTCAAAAGTGTGGCTCAGGCTTTGTTCATTTTTTAAAAATTATATTTTCTTTCTGAAGGATGGCCAATAGACACATGAAGAAATGCTCAACCTCCCTCACCATAGAAGAAATGCAAATCAAAACAACATTGAGATTCCACCTCACCCGGGTTAGAATGGCTATAATCAAGAACTCTAATAACAACAGATGCTGGAGGGGATGTGGACAGAAGGGAACCTTACTGCATTGTTTGTGGGAGTGTAAACTTGTTCAACCACTTTGGAAATCAAAAGACTCCACAGAAAGCCCACCTATGACCCAGCAATCCCACTTTTGGGCATTTACCCAAATGATCACAAACAAGGCCAACTAACGGTACCAGAACAGTTATGTTTATTGCAGCATTATTTACCATAGCTAAGATATGGAACCAACCCAGATGCCCCTCAGTAGATGAATGGATCAAGAAAATGTGGTATATATACACAATGGAATTCTATGCCTCCATCAGAAAGAATGACATTGCCCCATTTGTTAGGAAATGGAAAGACTTGGAAAAAATTATATTAAGTGAAGTAAGTCAGGCCCAAAGAAACATAGGTCCCCTGGTTTCCCTTATTTGCAATAACCAGTATATGTTTGCGACAAGCAGAAAAGGTCAGATAAGTTGATGTTAGGTGAAATGAACCCCAAGATAAGTATTCAAATGTTTTTTTCTTCCATGCAGTTGTTTCTAACAGATTTATAAGATGATTTCTTTGTTGTTTTGTATGTCCCTCCCCCCTGCTTTCACTGTATTTGATGTTGGTATAATCTGTGGAGGGGAAGGGAAAAACAAATCGTTTAACTAGGGATACATGTGGACCCATTGCAACAATGAGATGTACAAGTCATTATGTCGAAAACGAACTTTACAACTTTGGAGAGGGCAATATGGGGGGCGCGGAGGGGGGTGATGGGAAGGTATTGGAAGGGGAAACAAAAGAGGAAGCTACAGTGCTTGATAAGAAATGTACTCATTATCTTGCCCATGTAATTGTAACTCCTCTGTATGGTATTTTCATAATAAAAATAAATAAATAAATTATTTTTTTCTGTTGTTCAGATTGGATGATTTTTAAAATTTTCTATGCTCATCCCATTGACTCCTCTTCTGTGCCATTTATGTACTAGAACTTATGTAAGGAATTTTTATTATTGCATTTTATAATTCTAAAATTCCCATTTGCTTCTTTACAGCAAACTTTTCATTCCTTTTTTCTTTCTGTTCACTGACATCTATATTTATATATCTATTTGTACTTCCTGAAAGATGACATTAGCATAGCATTTTAAAAGTTTGTTCTTTAAGTTCTCTTTTTATCTTTGTTGGACTGCTGTTGATCGATTATATATTTTTTTCTTTCTTTTTTGTCAGTAGTGGGGCTTGAACTCTAGGCTTGAGCTCTTCAGCTCAAGGCGAGCACTCTACGCTTGAACCACAGCGCCACTTCTGGTCTTCTAGTGGTTTATTGGAGATAAGATTCTCACAGACTTTTCTGCCCTGGCTGGCTTTGAACTGGGATCCTCAGATCTCAGCCTCCTCAGTAGCTAGGGCTATAGGCGTGAGCCGCCAGTGCCTAGCTTTATATTTCTTCATGTGATTCAAGAGTGTTCTCATTCT
The DNA here is from genome assembly GCF_000151885.1 of Dipodomys ordii. Lineage (NCBI taxonomy): Eukaryota > Metazoa > Chordata > Mammalia > Rodentia > Heteromyidae > Dipodomys > Dipodomys ordii. The sequence goes on from NW_012267241.1 coordinate 5,899,737, forward strand.
TTGTAAAAAAAAAAATAGCAAGTTTGAATTCATTACTAAACATTTGGCAGCTATGTTTTGGTGGCAAAGTCATTTAATTCTAAAACTAATATAATTATTTAGATTTTGTTTGTTTCATCATGTATTAGGCCACTTATATTTACCATGTAATGTCTAATCTGACCTTTGTGGGCAAGGTTTCATGACATTTTTAATACTATTATTTTTAATACTATTATTCCGATTAGTCACATTTGTATAAAAGTCACAAGCCACCTAGAGACCTGGATGGATCTCTGCAGTCTATTTCAGTTCTGAAAATTGATTTTTGTGTTGTATTGTAGCTTTGAAGATTGAGCTGAAAAGGTCTCAAGTCAAGGTTTCCATTGGTTTCCTGAAGATAGCCAAGATAGAGATATACATTTTCTAGTACAGTAGAGGTGATGTACAAAGGGCTACAGTTACATAAGTAAGAGAATGAGTACAGTTCTTACCAAACATTGTCACTTTTCTCCTGCTATCTCTACCCCTGAATCCTCTCCCCCCAAGTTAAATAGTTCATTTCCATCATAGTGTCTTGTGAGTATCTCTGTTGCACTGATCTCTTGAAGTTCACTAAGAATGCTTTCAGACTTTGGGCCTCTGAAACTGATTTTTGGTAGGAAAGCACATGAAATCCTGGTTTGGGAACCAAGAGGTTGAGGATGAATATATTTTAAATTAGAAGATTCAAGGAGGTTAAATAATAAATAAATGAAACAATGTCCCACAACATAGAGTACATAAATGGGAATCGATGCCATCCAAGATTGTAGCAATACTAGGAGCAAAAGAGAGCACCAAATGGATAACTGGACCTAAGAAGAAAGATCTTGATTAAATAAGGTGGGGTGAGAGGTAGTTAACTCAATTGGAATACCTTTCAATAAGAATAGGTAATCATTTAGAAATTGCCTGGGACTTCCCTAACACCCCCACCCCTCAAAAAGAAAAAAGTAAAAAACAATGTAGGTACTTTCAATCAACCTCAGATACATATTAGAATGGGCTCAGGTAGAAAATGTGGAAGTGTGCCTCATGAAGGATAATGAATAGCAAGGCCTGAAGCACATCATAAAGATCAGAAAGACGTCAACATTTTCATTACACACGTAGTTTCCTGTGGAGAGCAGAGTCATGCCACACAGATGCAAAGGAACACACACCGAAATAGGTCATCAGGTAGAATGAACATGGGGGAAGTGGACAAGAACAGGTTCTCAATGGGAGGAACAGGCAAGGCAGGGTACACAGATTTCAGATTGGCTCATGGTGGTAATTTCAGCAGGTACTGGGCCACAGGAATTGTCTATGAAGTCTTGATACTTGGTTCTGAAGTGATGTGAGGTTTATGATTATATAAAGCTCAATATCATAGGGGATGGTTGGCATAGACTTAATGGGGTGCTCAAGAAGGGGAATTGACCAGCTTGTAGCTAGAGTCTCAAATTTAGATCAAGATATATTTAAAAATTATTGCAACATTACAGTATTTTCTTCATTAGGAAGAAATCTTGTTAGGTATTGTTATTGATTGTGGCAGGAAAATAAATGTTTATCTTTAATTTGTTATACAAATAATCAAATACTCATAATAGTTATATTTTCTTTACTATGTACAGAAGAGTTGGAAGTCCATTTCCATTTTTTTTGGATGCACTCATATCCTACTCTTCTCATGGACATTTCCTTTTCCTCACCTGACACCAATATTTATCAATGAGGCAACAGGACATTCAGGGACATGAGTCAGGGGGTTTGTTCTGGCCAATCAAACATAATCAGAGTTGAGATTTACTGTGAAGCTTATTGCTCTCACCCATTATTTCTTCTAGGAAGCAGAAACATTCACCTTATTTCCCTGGAGCTACTAAGTGCCCAGAAATCTGAGAGATCCCATATTTTTTAATTATTGGGTATATGAGAATATATTCAATTATTGAACCCAATTATATTTTGATAGGTCATTTCTTTTTAAAATTTATGATTGTTATTATTATTATTATATAAGTGATGTGCAGAGGATTACAGTTACATAAATCAGATAAAGAGTACATTTTTTGACAGTGTCACCCTTTCCCTCACTTCTCAGTTTTGCCCTCCTGTATCCACCCACATTTTCCACATTTTCCACTTAATGTCTAATGAATAGCACTGCGACATTTGTTCCCCTTTTGTCCCACAATTTTTGTGCCCCCATTATTCATTACCCTCCCAAAGACAGATGAACAAACAACAAGACAAAAGGAAAAGAAAACACAAACAGAAAGGAGAAAGAAAAAAAACACAAAAATCCTCTTGTTTCTATTTCCTGGAGTTCATTTTAATAAATAGTATTTTATATGATCAGATGTACATAGCCATTGTGCTTTTGTGATCTTGTCCTAAGAATGTCTTTCTTTGGTCTTACTCTGTGTGAATGCATAGAGATCTGTATAACTCCTAGTATATTTTTTTAAACATCCAATGTGTTTACTTGTAGATTTATAGGCATATTCTCAAAGAAACAACAATCTAATTAATAAATGGGCTAAAGACGTAGAGGGAATTCCCTGAAGAAGTAATAATGGTCACTTGACACATGAAAATGTTTAACATCTCTGGCTATAAAAGAAATGTAAATTAAAACAAAATTGAGATTACATCTCACCCCAGCGAGAATGGCCATTATCAATAAAACTAAGAGTAGCAGATGCTGTCAGAGGTGTGCCCAAAAAGAAACTTTTTTACACTGGTGATGGAAATGTTAACTTGTTCAACCACTCTGGAAAGCAGTTGGGGAGGTTCATGAAAAGGCTAAACATAGAGCTTCCCTATGACTTTTATCCAATTGATCATAAACAAGGCCACAATAAAGCTACCAGAACAACCACGTTAATTGCAGCATTGTTTACCATTGCCAAGACATGGAATCAACTCAGATGCACCTCAGTGCACGAATGAATGAAGAAAAGTGGTATATATTCACAATGGAATTCTACTCATGAATGAAATTGTACAATTCATAAAGAAATAGAAAGACTTGGAAATAAGCCAAGTTTTTTGAAATTTTGGACCATATTTCCCTAGAAGAGAAAATTCAAGTTTACATGAAATTAAGCAACATTTTAATGTCAATAACACATATAAGTTAATTCATTTTGAGAGTCTTTCCATCTAGACTGGCAATTTCTACACAATTCAAATTTACAAAAGATAAATTTATCCTACTACAAAGACTAGTAAACATAACAGAACTTTGATAGACTTACGGAAGTTGGAAGGGGGAAACTTACACCTCCTAAATAGGAAAGATTTCTGCTTTTATTTTCAAATAAGTACACAAAAATGTAGAGAAATGAATAATGTTTATTAAAGAAAATATGAAAGTGAGTTTGCATTCTCTTAGTACATGTTAGTATAGATTTTAAGGTTTGCTTGGAATTGAGAAAAGTTATTTTATGAGTGTAAGAGTCAAAGCGAGATATTTGGTAATAATATAAAAATGTACATTACTAGCTTAATAAATTGATTAAAAGGAAGACAAAATAAGCAAAATTTCCACAAATTTCTCCAAACAACAGAATCAACACAGTGTTCAACATAAGTGTTCTCAACTATTGCATAATGATTTTATGTATTTGGAGCTAAATTGTAACTAATAATTCACTTAACAGAAAACAGCACAGGAAATTATGCTAATATTTTCAAGATTCTGCTTGTTTTTTCTGAATTCCTTGAATAACCTGCTTTAAGAATAAATAGGAAATATTTATTACTAGCACTTTTGCCACCATTAAAAAATAAGAGTATTAATGTTTCCTCCCTTTTTTCTTTTTTTAATTAGCATTTTAATTTTTACCATGTAGTGGAATTCATTATATTTTCATACATCTGTATAATATAATTTGATCATATTCACTGTAGCCTCATCTTTTGTTCCCCCATATAATTTTCCCCTTTTCAAATTGACCCCACTTCTACTTAAAAAAATTAGATCTATTCTCCATACATGTTTCTGAACCTAAATGGTATTGGTTAACCTGATGCTCACCTTGTCCATCTATTTCCCTGAAACTACTTTTCTAAGTACTTGTAATAATTAATTTTGAAGAGGTACCAAATTTTCCTCCAATTTATCAGTGAGATATATATATATATATATATATATATATTATATTGGGGGGCTGGGCACTGTCCCTTAGCTCTTCAGCTTAAGGCAAGCACCCTACCACAGCACCCTTCTGGTTTTTTTTCTGCTTATGTGGTGCTGAGGAATCAAACCAAGGGCCTCATGCATGAGAGGCAAGCACTCTATCACTGAGCCAACTCCCCAGCCCATCAGTCTATTTTAATTGCATTAAAAATATATGAGCTATTATAAAGATAATGTAATGATAAACCTCAATATACTCAGTATTACCCTAATCATATGTGAGATCCACACTACTAGATATGTGAGATCCACACTACTAGTTTCTTTTCATATCCATTTGAATTATATTTCCGTATTTGCTTTCTTATTTTTATTTTTATTTTGGATACACTGGCTTGCAATTATAGCATTTGTATTTTTTCAATTAGGAACATTAAATTTATATGCATACATATTACATAGAATATAATATAGCCAATGCAACATACTGTAGTTAGATACATAATGTAAGGAAAGTTTTTTTTTTAATCATTGTTTTCATCTTATAGTCAAAACTCATCTTGAAGTTTGACATCAGAGAGCTTAAAATGATACAATATATTATGTCTTTAAATTACATAAAATATTTATTTAGGAATTTAAGTCTTATCATTTATTTTAGTTCCAGTCAAACTGCCACTCATAAATGGTGTTAGAATTCTGGAAGAGTAAGAGCTGATGAATATACATGCTTTGCTAAAAAAAAAGATTTAATTGTTTAATTTGCTTCAAAGACATACCTAGGATTGAATAGAGATAATATACAAAGGCATCTTAGAGTTATTTTGGTGTCTGGGGTTGAAAAAAACGCACAGTGCATGTGGATAGCCAAGGCAAAGAAACTGGAAACAATCAGATCACCCCAGTAACTATCTGAGAGTATAAGAACACTGCATGGGGAGCCATGTGGCGGAGAATTTATGGCTGGTAAATTTTACTCACAGAACAAATTTTCACATCAACAGCAAGGAGTTTCAGCCATCAAACCTGTAAGATAGAAAACTGGCTTCCTGAGATACATTTTTAAGGAATACTCATTGGAGATATTTGCTACATGATGTAAAATAATTTAACATTCCTTAAAGCTGACAATAGCCAAGATAGATCCGAAAGATACTTACTTTTAAGATATCACTCATTCACCCTGACTTTGAACTTTAAAGATTACTTTTCAGTGATAACAGGGTCTTCGAAAGCAAGTAAAACCTGAAATCTATGGCTTCAAATAGCCTTCCAGAAAAAGTCAGGCAGAAAATAAAATGTATCTGGACTTACTAGGTTGTGGTGATAGAAACAAGACAATGTCAAAGGAAAGGGCAATTGGAGAGTATCCTAATTTCTTTCTCTTTTTTCTTCTAGCCACCTCTTTTTCTCATCCACCCCTTGTATCAAGTCAGTTTTCAGAAGTAATACATAGTTATAATCAGATCAGGGATGATACGTGCAGAGGGTTAAAGGAGGCCTTTGGTGATTGGCTGCTCAGCAGGTCCGAACATACCTAATGAGGTGAAGGAATGAGCCAAGTTTGGGATAATCCCCATTTAGGAATATGTGTATTTGCCATTTGTAGGTGAGAGTCAAAGAACCAAGCCAAGTGAGGATATAAGAGGTCATGGCCCACCTCTGATTCAGAACATCTACCTTAGCCTCTCTCTTCTTGACTAGATTGTAAACTTGTTGAGAATTATTATGTCAGAACACTTAAAACAATTCTTAGTACTATGTACTTACGGGGCACTAAATGCATGAATTTCTATTTAGTAACTGTAACTGTGAGTAGGTGTGTGTTGTAGAGTAACTAGTGTTCAGTGTTGGAAGAGATTGGTTTTGGTTAACTGGAGAACATAGGATATTAAACACCCTTTATTTTAGGCCCCTGAAAAGTTTCCAACTAAGTTGTCATGTCTCTGCATAACTATGCTTTAAATACTTCATTGGCAAAAATCATTAAGAATGACTCATTTCTCTAATTTTTGCTTTCCAGGGCAGCTGCTACTGCCAATCTGTTGCAACGGTTGTGCTGGGAAGTGTTTTATGCTCTTGGGAGAAGCAGAGTGGAAACTAATTTTTTGTGACCTATAATTTTATAATTTCTATTGAGGACAAACAATTCACTTTCATTCTTCTTACTATTATTTTCTTTCAGCAGCCTCCTCTGCTAAAGCAACATTATAGCTTAGATTCGCTTTAAATCTGAACTGCAAAGTGTTTTCACTGGAGAAGAGAAAAGAGATGATGGACTCACTCAGAAAGAAAACATATACTTTTACACAATAATAGAGTTAGAGAAATTCTCTCTAGATGCTTAGGAACATAAACTCAAAGAGATTAGATGATTTATACATTGTAATGAAGCTGACTGACACACTGGTTACAATAGAATTCACAATCTTTAAATGATGATCCACTGTGTTTCCCATTGTATGGTAGCTGAGGATTCATGCCTTCAAGTGAAAGAGAAAAAAATGTCTTATGTGCTGTAAGAACAAACTAATGAGCTATAGTAAGAGCTACACTATTGGGAGTACTGTTAAACTGGATTACTATTACCTTTCCCCCAATCTACTTTCATATGTTTATGAGATGTCTATATTCAAAATTAAGTTTTTACAAATGCTATAGCTCCCATGTCTCCTTATCATACATGAAATGAATATCTTCCCATTATTTCCATATTTTGGCTCATGCAAGTGAAACTTGATTAATGATGATTATGAAATTCAAACTCAAAATTTGCTTTTAGGTTTTATTTTAATCTATCTAGGGCTTTTGCATGGAATTCTAGATTACCTAGAACCATATATGCCCATATGTCCTTTCAGAGGCTGTGACTTCATTATTGGAATAACACAAAGTCATAAAGTATAATAGAAATAAAATAAATTGTGTTAATTAAATAACTTACATTGATACTCTTTACCTGGTATTTAGTTTGTCAAATATTCTGGATGAGACAGCATAAAGGAAATGAAAGAATATTTTGAGATAAAATATTTAACACGTAAGTCACCAAACATTTCCTAATTTTTCTGCTCTGAAATAGGTCTATAGTTTGAACTACTTTTTACTAAGAGGAAAAAATGAAAATGTCCTGCTCTCAGAAGGTATGTATCACTTTTAAAGCAATCGTGATAATTAAAATTGTAAATTTTAGCTTAAATTTTATCAGAGAAGGGAGGAAGGAATTTAACATTGATGGAAACTATATAACATATACAGAAAATAAAACAGCATATATGCAACTTGTGATTGAATTTTAAAGGGGAGAAGCCTAAAACTTGGATGGAATAGGTAGGTTACTGCAATTCACAAAAATGACTTGTCTTTAAACAGATCATTTCAATGAAAGGAGCAAAACTTCACAGGATGAGAGTTGAACATTACCGTGTATATTAAATTAGCAAAATCTGAAATTTCCAAAATCTCTGATTGTCTTAAGTGAAAAACAAAACAAGAACCATTGTCTTTCTTCCAACTTGAATAGTTGTATGCAACATTTTTAGGATGAAATTTAAATAGCCAAATAGCTGCTGAAGACCATTTACTTGAATAAAAGCTGTTACTTCATGATGTTTTTTATTTATTTATTTTTTTGGGGGGGAAGGTTGTGGGGCTGAAGTCTGGGCCTGAACAACTTGAGCTACAGTGCCACTTCCGGTTTTCTGGTGATTTATTAGAGGTTAAGAGTCTCATGGACTTTCCTTCCCAGGCTGGCTTTGAACCATAATCCTCAGATCTCAGCCTCCTGAGTAGCTAGGATTACAGGCGTGAGCCACCGGTACCTGGCTCTACTTCATGATTTCTTAATGTTATGTATTTTTGTTTTTTTGGGGGGTGTTGTTTTTTGTTTTTTTGCTTTTTGTTGGTCATGGGGCTTGAACTCTGGGCCTGGGCTCTGTCCCTGTGCTCTTCAGCTCAAGGCAAGCACTCTACTGCCTGAGCCGCAGTGCCACTTCCATGTTAATTATTTTTGAATGTGTTTGTTTAGAAATCTTTCCAAAAAGATTTCATTCAAAATGCTATTGGTCAACATTTAACATTACCATTATCAACTTCATCAGATCAATATTTTAAGTTATTGGATACACTTACATTTTAGAAGGCTTACCATATTCATGATTAATTCATGTATCAGAATTATTAGATATTTTTGTATGTAAGTATCCTTTTTTGTGCTGTCATTGGACCTTCAATTCAGGGCTTCATACTCTAACTTGTTTTTTTGTTTGTTTGTTTGTTTTTCTATTTGGTTTTGTTTTGGTCAAGGTTGGTGTCCTACCAATTGAACCACACCTTCACAACTTGTAAATATATATATATATTTTTTGCTTTGAAACAACCTCAAAGTACTGCAAGCACAATGTCAGTCTTTTTTTCAAGTGACTTGCTGATTTTCAACTCCCATGACCTTGGAGATTTTGGTGTGCATTTCCATTTCAAAGGACATTTTTCTATATGAGGAGTCAGTGAGGAGGTCAAAGAGACTCACAGGTCAAATCTCACATATTGCTTGTTTTTTTTGTAAATACTGCCACATTTATATGTATTGCAAACAATATATGACCTTCCATGTCACAGTGGCCAAGTTGAGAGTTTGGCAGAAGTTATGTGGCCTGCTAAGCCTAGAATATGTACTTACTGAATCTTCACAAAAAATGTTTGTCAAACCTCTGTTATGTTGATACAATCTAGAAAGTCAGAACATTTGGACCGAAGTTGTAGATCAATCGGTAGAACAACTATATGGCAACCTCAAAGCCATGCATTCAATTCCTGCTACTGCTAAAGGAAACAAAAACAAAAAACAAAAAATTAACATTGTTATATCATTATCATCCAATTGGCCATCTGTTATGAAGTGTCTACAATTACTTAATCAAGATCTTTTAGAAAATCAGTTCAGAATCTCTTGTACCTATAAGCTACCATGACTCTAGTCATGTTCTCCCTGAAATGGTTCTGTGAACAACATTTTAAAACACTTCCTGATGTTAACATTTACACTATGTAAAATAACACCAATTTTAGTATTGTTTGAAGTTTTCCTTATAGTTAGATGCCAGTTTAGCTTTATGGCAGAAAATTATAAGTAGATGCAAGAAATATGCACTTCCACTTACAGCCTAGCATTTACAGCCTAGCATGGTTAACTTGTTCCATTACAAATGATGTTCATTTTGATATCCTGATAAAGCTGGTATCAATTAAAGCTGCACTACTGCGGATGTATTTTGTTTCCTTTGTACACACTAAGTATTGTATGTTTTAGGCAAGTTCTTTAGTGTATATATATCCAGGGATAAAGGATTTCTATGTTTGTGTGTCTTCTGGGCTTAGTATGTGAAAGGAACTCAGTATTGCTTATTCTACTTTGTCAAGAAGTCTTTGCCCTTATTGGAAAAGTATAGGTAAGATGTTCTGGGTGATTAAAAAAATATGGTGACATTTCTGACACTTAGACTGGTGGTACACAAGAGGTGTGAAGATTAAAATACCAAACCACTCTCTATGTCACTTAATGAATACCTTCGGCTTCTGTAAGTGTATGTTTTCTGATCTCCACCAACTTGGAACCTGTCATGCCCAACAGGTACATCAGAGAAGCGAGGGTTTCCCTGCACTTCTCATTTATGGTTTCATTATTCCTTCCATTTTCTTTCCTACACAACAGCTACTCTGGAGCATTGCATTAATGATCAATGGGCAAATAAGGAAATGAATAGAGAAATTTTGAGATTTTCCCTGCAAAATTGCATGTTATACAGGGCATCAGTGGCTCACGCCTGTAATTCTAGCTACTCAGGAGGTTGAGATCCGAGCATCGTGGTTAAAATCTAGCCCAGGCAGGAAAGTCTGTGAAATTCTTATTTCTAATAAACCACCAGAAAACTGGAAGTGGCACTGTGGTTCAAGTGGTAGAGTCCTCTACTTGAGCTGAAGAGCTGAGGAACAATGTCCAGGCCTAGAGTTCAAGCCCCATAACTGAAAAAAAAATTGCATATCACATTTGGCCAATGTATCTTTGATTATTTCATTGGAAATTATGTGTTTTACTTACTGAAGAAGTCCTGGAGTTATTCACACATAAACCTGATAGGCCAATAAGCAAACCTTCAGTGTGGGTTACAGCTTCTGTATTTATAAAAGTTTATCATTAGCAAACTGGTCAGATTACTTAGCATCCTGCCATAAAGGAAAAAAAAATGAAAAAATCAAATTGTATATTAATCCATTAACATACAGCTGCTATTGACACATATTGTTAGAAGTTATAGAAAGTCCGTCAAACAAAAATATAGGTGTGTACCAAGCCATTTACCCTGAGTCACATCTAGTGCCCAGAAAGTATACCATCTTTTTTTGTAAGGTCTCTATGAAGATTTACACACAACATGTTATGCCTGCATATATATATATATAGGCATATATATAGGCATATATACAGGCATATACATATATATAAATTCCCCACATCCTTTTTATTAAATTTTAATTCTTCCTACCTCTCCCTCCCCACCCTCCATTAAAGTCACTGAAGGAAATGAGTGTTCTGGCATTTTCTTTAACTTCTCAGTTGTTTCATTCAACTGTCACCTAAACAAGAATGAATTCCAAAGCTTCTGAAAGGATTAGTTTCAGATATAATCTTGAAAATAAGTAATAAACATTGAGAACTGGAACCTTCAACATCAAGCTAGGAACCCTGCTGACTTCTGCTCAAAGAAGCCCTAAAATAAGTCTACAGACTCGCACAGATTTTATTATGTTATCTATCCCTCCATTCCCATAGCCACGGGGATAGAGATTTTTGTCTGCGTGTCTCGACTCCAATGCAAACAATGATAGGACTTACCACTTACAGCCATGCCATGCATTCTTCATCAGAAGGCTTCATGAATGGGAGCTCATTAATCAAGCAGTTATCCTGAGAGGCAGAGCTAAGGTATCATCAGAGCTTGGAAGGTGTCCGGAAAATGCCGGGTGCAAAAATATTCATTTACTGAGTGGTCCATCAGTGCTTGGGTGTCAGAGGGCTCTTTAAATAAAATAACAACTTTGCCTCCACATTCTAATTCTAGTTCCTGCAAAGAGTGCAGTCTGTTCCTATCAGCTCTGAGCCAGATCCTAACCTTTGCTTTTAGCCTGACATCTATTTGAAATCCATCTTTAGGACAAATGAAGTTGAAGGCTTTGGGAAAGTTACTTAAATTTGTCAATCCTTAATTTACTCATCTATAATATGTATTTCTATAGCTGCTGAAATAATTTTATAAAAATGACATGAGCAAATAACTTTTGGGGTTGGACTGTACTACTTGTTATTCATCCCATGTGTGTGTGTCAGTGTGTGTGTTTGCTATATCTGATTTCCCCAAGACTATAATTTATTTCCATTATATTGGTTTGATCATCATCAACATTATACCTCTTTTATTATGTCTTTTGCCATGGTACTTTTTCTATGTATATGTTTGTGTGCATTTATGCAAATATAGTTAAGCTCTTTTCCTGAACACAGTTAAAAATGTACAAAGAACCATGGATTATTTGATTTGTTACTTTAAAGCAAATTATATTTGTAATAATTATAACAATAAATACTGCTTTCATTTGTAGCTGTAGGAACCAAATCTGAGAGAGATTACAAAACACAAATATATCAAATGATTATACTGATAACTTCACTGAATTCAAAATCAGACTGTAATCCATTGTCAACCTCCCTTTACAGAAAATACACAGTTTGAAGAAGTGAGGAAGTGATCATTTGAAGTATAGCAGCAAAACAACAAGAAATCAAATATTGAAAGAAAATATTTTATTGAAGTAAGAATGCTTCACATTAGACCTACTATTTTCTTAAATTCTAGTTGAAGCATACAGTATTTTTTATTACAAATAAATTGTTTGCCCATCTCAAGGACTTTTCTGACTTTGCATAACTTTATGGTCAAGGATTAGTAATTCTCAATATGCTCCTAATCCTAGGCTCTAGTAAGCACTATTCAATTCTCTAATTCTTTGGCGATTTTAGATACTTGCAATATATGCAAACTATGCAGTATGTGTCCTCTGTTGTTGGCTCATTGCACTCAGCATTTGAATTCTGCACATCTTATCCATATTTCATATTACAGGATCGTCTCCTTTTTAAAGACTCAGTAATATTCTATACTTACCTTATAAGAGAGTCTCTGGATATGGTTTGGTCATTTTCCTCCCATCTCCTAAAGGACAGAAATGTCATCCTAGTCATCTTCATGTTACTCCTACTTATCCTTAAAATAAAGGACTGAAAATAAATTTAATGATTAAAGAAGTATTAGATTACTAGATTATTATCTGTTGTTTGGTTAAACTGATTTGAAAATGATTTTCCACTTCAAGTGAATGGTGTGCTGGTATGTAGCTTATGAACATACTCGTGTTGTAACTAGAAATAGAATAATATATTTCACACACACACACACACACACACACACACACGTGCACATACACATACACTAATGCTACATTTTGGAAAAGCATAGCACAATTGCATTTCGATTATCCAAAACCAAGACAAGCAGGGAAGGTGGCAATACGGCAGTCAGTGACCCACGCACACGATTGTGCTGTCAGCATGAGCTTTCATGGTGGAAAAAGGGTTTGAAAGCCACTCTCTCCATAAGTAGTATGTTTATGTATTATTCACAGTAGCAAATAATTGCAAAATGTCAACATTTCATTTTCCTCTTAAGAGCTTCTTTTGATTAGTGACCTAATTAACCATTAAGAAGAAAAGGCTTTTTAAGTGTAAATATGAAAAGCTAGAGTGTTTCCTAGCAGCAATTTGTGATCTTAAAATGTCACAGGCAGGCACGTCATGGACCTGCTATCCACCAGCACTTTTCAAAATACGACTCTGTCAGGAGCATGTGGCGTGGATTGGTTTAGCTGCGGCTGCTTCTTCTTCTTCTTCTTCTTTTTTTTTTTTTTGGCTTCATTCTGAAACAAGCAATGCAAATATAGATATGGTTGCCCGAGAGATTTTCTTCCCTTTTTGAAAACCCTTCAACATTTTCTCTGACAGCCTAGGAAGGTTGTTTTTAATCTATTTAATTTGAGGCTGTATTCTCTACAGATAATGACACATTTTTTTCTCTTTCACTTCCTTCACGGTGGGGGAAACCCTTGTAGAACCATCTCTTGCCAAACAGAAAGAGAGAGAAAGAAAAAGAGAGAGGGAGAGAGAGAGAGGGAGAGAGACAGACAGACAGACACTTTAATATAAAATACTAAACCAAGCATATATCTATGCGATACACCCAGAAAGCACACATCTACAATACACATACCATATAGACACACAGTATGCATTTAGCTGCAACGAGAACATATTTATAGAGCATTTGCAGCACCACACACAGCACAAACCTATTTATATGTTGTCACATAAATAACAAATGCACACTTCTTCACACAATCCTTGCACCTAAATGCAAACGAATTGAATGATTTATTTACATATGAATTTTAAAGTCATCCCCCTCTGTCCTTGACTCTACATGTCAAGGTGTGATATCTCCTGGGAGATCTTAGCCAGCAAAAAAAAAAAAAAATCTGAAACAGTCTTTCTCACAGTTGACAGTAGTCTGACCTTTTATGCTGGGTGCCCACCGGGACCAGGAAGGAGCGAGATGCATAATAAGGAAAAACACAAACAAGTATCTATAACCATGTAGATTTCTTTTTAAAAGATCCAAGTCTATTTTAAACCAGTTCTCTGTGACTTTTATTCCATGTTGAGATAATGAGATTCTATAATCAGAAATAGAGATATTGTAAAGATTTTCCCTCTGTTGCTTTGCAAGTGGGGATGGTCATTAAATTGACTCTATATACTTTATTATTCAAGTCAACATAAATCATAAACATAAATCACATTTTCACAATTCTAATACAACATGAAATTCATCAAATCTTACCAGTTAGTTGAACTCCATCTTTACCTGTCCTTCCATTGTTTAAACCCACAATCCTTATTATAAATTTCCTAAATCAAGTGTTCATTTCTACTTTTCTTGTAATTACTCCCTCCTGAATAATCAAACACAAATGATGGTATCAGTAATGTTTCATACACAAACAAATCAAATTCTGAAAATAATAATTGAAGCCACGTTCTGGTGGCTCACACCTGTAGTCCTAGCTACTCAGTAGACTGAGATCTGAGGATCGAGGTTTAAAGCCAGACCAGGCAGGAAAATGCATGAGACTGTTATCTCCAATAAACTCACAAGAAAATGTTTGAAGTTGAGCTGTGGCTCAAGTTGTAGAGATCTAGTCTTGAGCAGAAAAGCTCAGAAACGGTGCCCAAGCCCTGAGTTCAATCCCTAGGAAGTACCAATTCATCATCATGATCATCATCATGATCGTCATCATGATAATTAATTGAATCATCATATGGTAAAGGTGTCATTTAGTTTGATACTAGAAAGAACTTACTATTTGCTAAACAATGTTCCACTTACTTGTTAGCTATGCGAGAAAATTATTGTACTACAAAGATGCAACAAGGCTGGGAAGGTAGCTTAGTGGTAGAGTGCTTGCCTAGCCTGCATGAAGCCCTGGATTGGATTCCTGAGTACCACATAACAGAAAATTCTGGAAGTGATGCTGTGGTTTGAAGTGGTAGAGCACTTACCTTAAGTACAGATGGGTTCAAGGACAGTGACCAGGCCCTGAGTTCAAGCCTCAGGACTGGCCAAAAAAGAGGGAATAATATGAAAATAACATATATTGTAATACACACGTATAAATAGGTATCTATGTGAGAATGAACAGGGATGGGAAAAGACATCATTTCCAGTCACAGAATGCTGTTAGAAATAGGAAGTGAAGTCTGAACAAACTCTGTGTGTCCAAAAATCAATCCTTTCTCTGGCATGGCCCCTTCTTTACTCCCCAATCACAGCTTTATTTCCAGGGTTAAGCATTTAAAAAATACACAATGACATGTCACAGTGTATGCAACACTACAAACATCCATTATAAGCACACACTTTTATTAAGGGGGGACTTGCATTTGTAAGAAAATAAACTGAGAAGTTATCTTAGATCTTACATTGGAGATTGTGACAATGATCTGTCTGTATGCTTTGAGGCCAATTTGACTAATCTTGGAATGACATACCTATCTCTATTCCCTTTCCATGTTCTTCTTTTAGATCTTCAGCTCTTAGAAAAAGCTTTAGATGTTGGACATATGGGGAGTTCCCTTTGCTGTGCAACCACACACATATCTGCCTATGCCTGTGCATGTGTATCTCTGTGCATATGAACTGGAAGTTGTGAAAAAGCGTCTTTTCCAGAACTTTGCTGATGACCCACTACTGGTTACATCATGTTCCTTGAATACCTGAACTAAGTAACGCTCATTCCACAAGTTAAGAGATTGTGCTAGTACCAATGCTGGCACTTTTTTTCCAAATCAGAGAAAAATACTTTGTAGCAAGCTATCTCTGCATGGAAGGAGTGAAGATCAGAAACATCAGAATGATCAAATGTCTCCCAATTACACATAAACCAGCAAAGGAAGCAGCTGAGACTATGAATCTCATTTCTGAAAAGGTAGTCAGCCCTAGTTGGTCAGAAAAGTAGCACAACCTCTTTTTTACAATTAAGTAGCATGTGGTCACTGCTGTGTGGTCTTATGAAATTCTCCACTTCTCAGTTTAAAAATAAAGGTTTATAAATAGCTCAGGAAATCCTTAACCATTTGTTGAAAGTTTATTTGGGGGAGCACTCCCAATGAGACAGATGGCATGTGCTGACCTACATACCACATTCCTACGGACAGCTCCTCCCTCAATAGACAAAGAATTAGACAACAGACTTGGGCTTATGTTTTATAAAAAGTCTCAGCAGCTGATCCAGAAAAGCTACTTAAGAGAGCCACTTGTCACAGGCAGCATCAGTAGAATACTGAACATTATGATTCTGAGGTTTTTTCCCTTAGAAGGCATTGATTCTTTCTCCAAATTGTACTGATGAGTTCTTTCAGAATGGAAATTCTAGTAGATGCGTGTCCAGCCTTATCATTTGAGTATCACTCTCTCTGTTTCTGTCTCTGTATGTCTCACTTTCTCACTTTCTGTCTCTGTCTCTGTTTGTCTGTCTCTGTCTGTCTCTCTCACAGTAGTTTCTTACTCCATGATTTGAAAATGATGTTACTATCGGGCTGGTAAGGTGGCTCAGTGGTAGAGCGCTTGCCTTGCATGCATGAGGCCCTGGGTTCGATTCCTCAGCACCACACACGCAAAAAGAAAAAAGCTGGAAGTGGCGCTGTGGCTCAAGTGGTAGAGCACTAGCCTTCAGCTGAAGAGCTGAGAGACAGTGCCCAGGCCCAGAGTTCAGGCCCCACTACCGGATCAAAAAAAAAAGAAAAAGAAAAGAAAATGATGTTACTCTCAATGCTAGGAATTGAGAGTAATGAGTAGCAAGAGATGTTAATAACTCAGAGAAATGATACAAGTAAAAGATTCCAGGCACACAAGGAGGCAATCTCAGATGCACATATTAGCAATTCTCTGAGTCTGCCTCAAAAAAGAACAAAAAGAAAGACAATCCATACACAAAACATGCACAAGCATACACACACACACACACACACACACACACACAAACTTCTTTTTTTATCATTTGTTAAAGGAATGAATTGGAAAAAACAAGATTCTTGGATCAAAAGCTTCCTATCTCCACCATCCACAGGGCTCTGTGACAGCCCCCACATGTGGAAAAGATAATGTCAATACCGTGAAAAGCCAGCAATGGGCTGATTTTTTCATACAAGTTTAAAACTCTTGTAACTAAGCAATTGATAAGCAGGTTGTGCAGAAAAAAAAAAGACAAAAATCACAAAATCAGCAAATTATTTCTTCCTTTCTTTAACCTAAAAGCAGATCAAATTATTAACAAGCAGCCAGAAATTCTGAACCAATTGACTGAGTCTCATCCAGTCACTTCTTGAGTTATAAGGTTTTGTTTTGTTGTTTTGTTTTGTTTTGTTTGCTAACATATGTTCTTATGAAGCCCTGATTGATGGGAAATCAGAGCCAATGCCCTCACTAAAATCCCCTTTCTACTTATCAGTAGTGGTGCAATTACCTCTTATTTTTAGATTTTTGTTTTCTATTTAACTACTGAAATTACTAGTTATTGCAAATCCTACTTATGTGTACAAATTAATCTCTCCAGAGATCTTCAAGCACAAACCCCAACAACCCTTTATACTTACCAATTGTTAAGTGAAAACTGTACACACATAAAATATTTAGAACAATGGTTCCTGTGGACACCGAGGGTCAGAACAATCTTATATGGGGAATGAATTATCAACTGTCTGAAATTATTCTTACCTTATTCTGCTAGAAGAGAGAAGGAAGAAGGTTGATTCTAAATTTTGTCTTCTCTGTTAAAGGAAATTGGTAAAAGTGGTCAAAGAAGACCCCAAAACAGATTTTCATTTAGGAAATCCACTTGATTGATTGATTGATTTGTGTGTGTGTGTGTGTGTGTGTGTGTGTGTGTGTATCCCAGGCCTAAGGCTATAATGCAGGCTATGAAATTCTTGGTTGGCTTTTTGGCTCAAAGCTGGCCCTCCACTTACAGTATCTTGCTGCTTAATTACAATGGACTTTCATGCCTGGTCAGGCTACTAACCACAATCCGCATATCTCCCTCTGTTGAGTAGCTAGAATTGCAAGCATGAGCCATGGGCATCTGGCTCCCTGTTCCCTTGAACAATAGAGCTACTGGCTTTTCTGTTTTGCCAATAAAATATGTCTCCCATATCATTTTAACTTCTCCGATGAACAGCTACTTTTACCCACTTCGTCTCAACTGCACAACTCCAGGTCTTTCCCACTGTTCCCCCATTTTATCTTCTTCAAAACCTACATTATTCTTCATGATGACATCTACTTACAAATAGTTCTCATGCCTTCACTCACCAATGATTCCCTGTTTCCTTATGATAACATTGAATTCCCTCCCTGGTATACTGGTAAGCTCTTAGGCCTTATAGTGAACCAGTTAATACTTTTTCCATTAAATCATCCTCCTTGTGTTTTTTTTTTTTTTTTGAAGTTTTCCCAAATCCCCATTAGTTTTACACTTAGGCTTTGCACTTACTGTCCCATTTGCTTCCGCATAAACCTGGCTCCTCATTGTCATGCAACTTGTTTATATCCTCTAGCTTCAGGGAAGCCTTCTCTCTGATTACCCATTTTGGACTACCTTTTGAGTTTCTTCCTTTGATATAACTCCGTGCAGCATCTTTATTGTGCTGGGTTTTTTGGAATTTCAAAAACACAGCAATGATTAACCACTTTCTCTTTGTAGTTATGAAATCTGTTCACACCGTCTATCATTCGATTATAAGTTTCTTAGATTATACTTTTTATGTTTGATACACTGTCTACATTTGAGATTCGTTCCAACCTTAGTTGGAACTCTGAGTTAAACTCTGAGTTATCCAGAAAGATGTTAAAACACAGGTTTTCTAATAATAATGAAAAAGAATCCCAGTGTTGTCAAAGCATATGGATTGCAGTAGGCAAAGAAAAACATGGTTGTAAGCATAGAATGGACCAGGTTCCTAGCGATATGCCACCCAAACTTGCCATTCCACTGATATGTGACCTTTATAGCTTGCAGCTTTTAAAATCATATTCTTACCAGTGCTGCATGTCATGCTCATTAAAATAACAATTAACCCTATAGACTGCCGACTGGCATTAGTATCTTTCACAAGAAAAGCACATGATTTCATTTCATGCGAAATGAATATAAAAGGTCATGGAAATAACTCAACTGTTTGCTTTCTATAAGTCACCATATGAGCTGGAAAAAAGCAGCACAACTGAATTCACAGGAATAGAAGCCAACAACTCTATAAAGAAGGTAAATGTGGAGAAAGTAAAGGTAGGCACATGTTACCTTTGGTTTGGCATGGTAAAGAATGGAGAATTGGTGTCTAGCAAACGTGTACAAGAGAAAGATGGAAATCACAGTCTGTGCATGAGTGAACATTTAAACTTTACCCAGATTGGATGGGTTTACCCTGCTGCTTTATTAAACAGCCCTGGGTCATTTGCATTTGCATTAATGACTCTATATTAATGCAATAGCTTTATTAGTGCACGTAGCCTTTGTTTGATTATCCAATTCACAAATAGGTGTTTCTGTTTTGAACATTGATAATAAAACCATTTGTATTGGAAGATATTAAACTTAATCTAACAAGCCCAATGATCATTCAAAAAATCATATAATTGGATTAAAAAGTATTTTGTTTATAGATAGTGTACTTAGAACTTCACTGCACAGTTGCATTTTTATTTAAAAATAATGCCCAAGCAGGCAATTTTAGTTTAGAAACCTTTATCTTTTTTGATATCTAGGCAAGATAAAAAAATAATTGTGTGGACTTAGGGTAAAATCCAAAAGCTGTCAAATTCTTTAGGATATAAAACCACAAAAGACACCCTTTAGGTTAAGGAGGTATATTTCTACTTATTTCCTATAGCAAGACTGTTATGATAATCTTCTAGATAGTGTAGCATTTTATTAAATTTGTTTATAAAACTATAATTTATTTGAACATAGCTTGCCGGATGAAATTGAGTATTAATAACGTATTACTAGAAGAACTTTTTAGTTAATCTACGTTATTTGCCACCTAATACAAAGTTCTTGGATACTACTGATATCTATGATGAGAATTTAACATTATCTATAATAATTGAATTGCTGTCACCTGGTGTATCTTTAAGTAATTGAAGTTAATTTTATTGTGATTAGAAGTCCAGCAGGTTCCTTCAGCTCAGTCCTTCTCTTTCTAAGAGGACCTGATAACTCTTTGTTATTGACAAAACATGTAAGATAACAACTCACAAGGAAGAGGAATTTATGTAGTTTCATGGTTCCAGAAATGTCAAACTATGGTTATGTGGCTCCATTCTTTTGGAACCTAAGTGAGACAGAACACCTGGTAGAGATGTATCTGGGAGTCAATCTATTCACCTTATGGCCCCCAGAGTGCAGAGACACAGAGAAGAGGGGTTAACGTTCCAAATTGGTTTTAGGAACATGTTTTCTATTAGACTACATGTTCTAAATATTCTTCCCAATAACGAAACAGGATGAGAAGCAAAATATCAATTATTAACTTCAGGAAACACTATTCAAATAACAATACTATCTTTCAACATGTTTAAGACATCTTTTTCCTTATAAATAAGCACCCAACACATTTCTCATCAACATTTTTGTTTTTATTTTTGCTACATACCTTGAATATTTTCACATCAAAGGTATTTGATTTATAGATAAAATGTTATGAGAAAACTTTGGTGAAGCTCTTTAATCAAGGCCTGTTCCAATTCAAATAGAAAGTTACCGTATTTTTGTTAAAGAACCTAATGTTTGGTAGTCCTTGATTATCAACATTCCTCATATTGGTTTATTTATTTTGCATCTGATAGTATTACTACTATACTAATAAGTTATTATTATTATTATTATTATTATCTCCTGTAGTCTTCATAGCTCTCCAGACTGGAAAATGTGATCTGACCTGGTACAATATTTAAAGGATCCTTGTTCTGGGCTGACAGCATCTCCTCTTTTATTTTATATATTTCATGCTGATTAATCATTTAATCCCTACTCTATTTTTAAAGGATATTTTTGTTTACATAATTGAATGTTTTTCCCAGATTGTTTCTATTCTAATTGATCTTAGTGGACTTTTAAATTTTGTAACCGTCCATTTTATACATGTTGATGAGACAGATCCATAATGTTTCACTTTCTTTTCTGAATTTTCAGTGCATTCCATTTTATAATGCAGTCTTATATAACTGAGATTTTTGTTAAAAATATCTTTAGCCCAACCACAATGAAAATTTTTGGCTACATAATTTCCATAAATATACTCAGTGAAGGAACAGACAAGTAAAGCCTTGTCATGGTCACTAAATGGTACAAAAATGATTTTTGCCTATCATTATGGCTTAAGGAAAATTAGACTTGAACTTCTACCTGGAAGGGACCATGTCATATATTTATGAGGTTTTTTTTTTTTTTTTCTGGTTCCAAGATGACTTGATCTCTGTCAGGCTTACACTGGGGAAAGAAAGTCTGCCCTCTGTCTCTGGATTATCTATTATATTTATTATCAAAATTATAATATTACTAGTTAGGTATTTTTTTAAACTTTTTGTTCCTTGGTACATGTATGCCATTTTTAAGGTCTAGTAAGGTATAAATTTTATATTAATAAATTGTTCTATAAGAATATAGAATAATTCATAATACATGGCTGTGTTTTAAATGTTCCTCATTCTTTCGTGAAGATTTCCAATCAATATGTGTGATCTGCTCTAAGAAGTACAAGGATAATTGCTTTCCAGCCTTTTACTATAATCACATACACAAAGATACATTATTTTCTGTGAATCCAAGTCGTTGTATATCCATTTATGTGACATTTTTTGAGGCCCTACTGTTTGCTCCTCACCCTTTGGGTACTTATTGGAACTCCTTCTCATTTTCAAAATTGTGGAAGTGAATTTCAGAAAGGTGAAATACTGACAAAAGTGAGACAAAAAGTAGAATGTGTAGCTGAGTTTTACATCCTTGTCATTGGCTTTCATAATTTTACAATCAAACTGTTTATCTCATGTCATTTTTCGTAATTATCTCATGTCATTTTTGCAAATCTGTCTTATTCTACTTTTTAGCAATTCTGCTACATTTTTATGAAAGAAAGAGATAAACAAGAAAGAGAAGAGGTATAGGGGGATTCATTTTTATATTTTTATAATACTTCATGTTCAGTATAATTTTTTAAAGTTTTATACTTCTATTTTATTTGTATTTATACAAATAATCTTATATACCCTACATAAATTAATATAATCAACACATGTACAATTAATTAATAGATTTTTTTGTCAGTCATAAAGCTTGAAATCTGGGCCTGGGTGCCATCTCTCAGATCTTCAACTCAAGGAGAGTGCTCTACCACTTGAGCTACAGCATCACTTCTGGTTTTCTGGTAGTTTATTGGAGATAAGAGTCTCAAGAACTTTCCTGCCCAGGCTGGCTTTGAACTATGATCCTCAGATCTCAGCCTCCTGGGTAGGTATAATTATAGGTGTGAGCCACTGGTGCCCAGCAATATATGATTTTAATTAATAAAATTGACAATTGTTTTGTAAATATATAAGTATGTACTTAGTTATACAAAGTATACTTTTCTAAAATTCTTTTCATCATGTTTCTTCATTTCCCAGTCCTCACTCCCCAAATCTAGCTCAACTAGATTCTTTGTTACTTTTCAGATACATACATGAGGTATTCTGAACAATTGAGTTTGTGGTTTTAGATATTGAAAAATCAAATGTTATATCAGCATAGAACTAATTCACTTATAGGCATTGATTAATAGTTGAGTGGCTTAATCATCATAAAACTCTCTAAGCATACGTTTCCAAACTATTTATGTAAAATAAATTAATGAAATATTTGCAATGTATAAGTGGTGTCAATGATAATGATACTGCTTAGCCCCCAAATGCCTTTGGAAGGATTCAAAATTGGAACACTTATACTCATATGTTTGATTGTGATTAGGAGGAAAATGACAGTGACATTTTTCTGAAAACATTTCTCGTAACTTTTCCCTTTGTGTTTTCATTATTCTGGTTTTATGCTTTGGTTTTGTTTGTTTTAGCAAAAAATTGCGTGCAGTCAAACAACCTGTCCTTCAAAAAATCATAAAAAGAAAAAAATACATGTCTGGACACTTAATCATCTTACCTAAATTGATCATCTTACTTAAATTGGAACGTTCAATAGAGGAGGAGGAGATAAAAACTCTCCTATGGCTTATTTACCTGTTGATTTACATGTCATTTTCATGTTTTATGTTGGACTTGTGTTTTAATATTTCAACTAATTAAGATCAAAATAGTTGTTGTTATTGGCTTTTTATTGAAGGACACTTACTTAAAAATCTGGTGCCCATCCAAAGAGGGTTTCCCTCTCCCTACATTACAGTTTTCTGCATCAACTCTGAATGGAACTGATAAATATCAACAAATTCTAAGGTTTGACATTCTATTTGAATAAGAAAATTTAGGAACTAAAGAATTAGACACAAATGATATGACCAAAAGATATAAAGAAGGTTCATTAGAAAGTAAAGACAACTCATGAAACATCCACTTGCAAAGCATTTACATCTTCCAAGAAAAGTCTGTGTGGATTTAGCTCCTGTGGTGTGTATGTGGTGTGTGTGTGTGTGTGTGTGTGTGTGTGTGTGTGTGTGTGTGGCAAGGAGGTTACAGCATAGAGAAGTGGCATCTTTTGTTCACTATGGCTGACACTTCAATCCTCAAATTTTAAATCACTCTCATTTTGAAATGTGTTTCTCTTCTCTTTTACTGATCAGTCATTGGGAGCTTAATTAATGAATTAGTATTTGCAGAAATCTTTGATATTCTGAGATGAAAGGTTCTGCATAAGGGTAAAGCTTGGCACCAGCAGGAAAATGTCTTCTTGTTGACAGGATACATGAAGTGCTAAGCTGGAATACATTTGACACTGCAATTAAACACATTTGATCCTGTTTTTCTGCTCTGTTTTTATCATGCCCATTAAACTGAAGGCTATGAGGCTAATAGGAAAGGTAAATTCTCATTGGCCAGAAACTATTGGTACCCACACACATGCACATATTCCCCAGTGGTTAAGGCAGGTGGAAAGTTTATGGGTAGCCTCTTTCTGGGCAATAAAAGCTTCTTTTATTTCAAATTCTCTTTTTACACCAGTTGCTATTACTCTGAAAAGCTCCTGGCATTTGGAAGGCAATAAGCAGGGCATAAAATCCATTCTTTCCTGAGCAGGTCTTGTTTCTAGGACTGCTTTTAAACTGACTAGTTTACCACAAAGAAACAGACAGCTGGGGCTCCTGCCAAAACTCACAGGAAAAGCAGGGTACCTGCTAACTACCTGAGTTCAGCACATGAGTTTTAGATGAGTTACTGACTGCATCTGTAACAATTTTCTTACACTGCCAAAGTCCTTTGGATCTGAAATATTAAGTTGCCAGAATTGATGCTAGTTGTGGATGGAAGGAATGACTTATAAGTCCCCATTTTCTTCAGAATACCACTTCTTTCATTTAGATTTGCTATAATTCTTTCTTTTGAGAAAATCCAACCTCTAGTTCCTTCTCAATTTGGTGTATGGAAGGAAATAATGTAGTGTTGGTGAAGATATTTAGTGCCTTTCTTGAGCAATAAATTCAGTGCTCCACTTGATAAAATCATGGCCTATATGGCATCATTTTAGTGTAAAAAAAATCAAACCAAATCATATGTCATTGTACATTCAAGTATCTGTGCCAGATGGCACTGTACACAGAAGTATATATCTTCCTCCTTGCAGCCAGGGTTGTGAGGTCAGCCAATCAAGTAGGTCCCATTGGTATAAGCCTGAAAAGGAATGAAATTCTAACACATGAAATATGAATGGATGTGAACAATTAGGTTTGTGAAGATTTTATGTCTCTTAAGAATAGACTTAAAACAAGTACAGGTCTTGTGGTGGGAGGACCAATTTTAGAGCCACTATGACAAATATGTAAGAGAAAAAGGACCAGCTAGCTCAGAAGACATGGCTGCAAATTTGGGCTGGTTGTGTGTATTTGGGATTAGGTTGGATCCCATTCACCCCTTTGCATGATAAAGATATAATACTAATACAGAACATAAAGACAGAGTTGTAAGTGCTTGAAGATGTAATTAGTCTTGAATTAGTAAATTATTTAATAGAAACAAATGCATTATTGGCATAAGCCATTGGCACTCAGAGAAGATCACATTTAAGGGAGAGACATGCAGTTTAAGGGAATAGAAGGATGTAGATCCCATGAATGCCTTAAAATCATTCATAAGTGGTAACAAATTTTATATGAAATTCAATTCAAGGCATATTTATCTGTTTTCAACTCTTAACACCTCCCTCTAGTCTTTATTTATGTATTTATTTATTTATCAGTCATGGGGCTTGAACTTTGGGCTTGGGCATTATCCCTCAGCTCTTCAGCTCAAAGAGAGTGCCCTACAGCTTGAGCCACAGTGCCACCTCCAGTTTTCTAGTGGTTTATTGGAGATAAGAGTCTCATTGACTTTCCTGCCCAGGCTGGCTTTGAACCACGATCATCAGATCTCAGCCTCCTGGATTACAGGCATGAGCCACTGGCACCCAGCTCCAGTCTTCTAATCAATGGAGTCTGATGGAATCCAGGAAAGAAAATAAATTTATGTCACCATATAAAGATGAATAAATATAAGCACTCACAATAATTGTTGCAAGAATTAATAACCTACCAATTTCTTTAAAAGTAAGACCAAGTATTTAATTTTTAATTATATATTTTTTTATATTTATGGTTAAGCATATTCAACATGTCTACAACACATCACCTCTAACACATATAGGGTTAAATTATCAGCTTTGGTTTTTCCAAGTACAAACTACTACCTCCTCTTCTTGCCAAAGTTCATATTCTTATTATAAAAATTCAATGCTAAGCCTGTATTCCAAATATTAGTGTTTATCAAAAGTTGTATTTATTACCTTTGTAGTAACTGAATAAATAACTGATTAGAGGTTCATAATGTCTATAGTAAAACCAGATCTTCATTTGTACATTTTGTAGCTTGCAACATTACATTTCATATCATACACTTAGAAACCATGTTTTCATTACTCTGAATCTTTCATGAAGAAATATATGAAATCAATCGATAGCATTTAACTTGAAACAATTGTCCTAAATCTAATAATAAAAATAAGAATTATTATTATTTAGTCATGCTTCACTTGAAAATGGCTTTCTCAACACAGTAAACTTTCAGTCAAAGAGGCTTTAATAAGACTAGTCAGATAGGATCAATTAAATATTAATTTCCTAATAATGCCTCCGCTTCTAAGCTTATGATAACTTCTATTGAGGCTAAAGTTTGTTTGATTTTCTCATAACTAATGTAATATTCTTATTTCAAATCTTAAGACATGGAATCATCATGAATCAAAGGTTAAATACATTGGAGGCATCTCATTACCAGTAGCTAGGTGTGTATTTAGGAATGAAGGTTATAATTTGTGTGTTTGTTATGGAGAATCTTGATTGGCAGTATGATTAGATTAAAATGCCTAGGAGATTTGTTAAATATATTTCTGTTAAGGTTTCTGAGGATATTTCCAGAGAGATACTTAGATTATTAAATATCTGAGGTAATAAACAATGTACTCGGTCAGTGCATTTTAAGTATGTTATTATTATCAGAGATATACAATAATTAGAGATCAAATTTATAAGAAGTTGAGGGTGGATCTTTTGGAGAATCTTCTATGCCTTGATTCTTCCTGTTTTTTATTTTTTGTTACTGTTGCTTGGCTACCATAATGTGGAGTAACCAACTTTGCTGTGTTCTTTCGTCCCCAATGGATCTAAACCTTTAGAACCATGAGCCAAATTAAAATCTTTCTTCTTCTTAATTTCTTTTCCCTCATTGATTTGGTCACAGTGGAACAAGCTCTACCACAATGTGGATACTTGTAAACTATGTTTTTGTGTTTTTATATTACCATTCAAATTGCATTTATGATTGTAGAGGAATTAATAATGTTATAACTATTTCCATATTTTCAATAATTATAACAATTATCATATATACTGATCATCTCCAGAAGTGTACTACAAATATTCCAATGGATTTTGGTATAACACCAGCCATGCCCCAATTTTTATTTTATAATTTCTAAAATTTGAATGCATGTCAGAGTAAATATACTCTGAGAAATTACAAGATGCTGAAGACTCTGAAGTTTCAGGAAATTGTTAGAGGTTAGCTTAGTATATTTAATTGTGTTAGATTGTATTCTAAATTTTCCCAGATACCACAGGAATACTTTCTTTATCTTTTTCCTTTTTTTGTCAGTCCTGGGGCTTGAACTCTGAGCCTGGGCACTGTCCCTGACCTCTTTTTGCTCAAGGCTAGTGCTCTATCACTTGAGCCACAATGCCACTTCTGGCATTTTTCTGACTAATGTGTTGAGATAAGAGTTTTACAGAATTTTCTGCCCAGTCTGGCTTCAAACTGTCATCCACAGATTTCAGACTCCTGAGTAGCTGGGGTTACAATTATGAGCCACCAGCATCCATCTGTAATTTTTATGTGGTGATCCTGAGACATAGTCTGGGTTAGCAAAAACTTTAGAGTTAATTGTACTCCTTAGTGTAAATTATCAAGCCAGGCACAGTATTTAAGTAAAAGCAAACAAGTAAGTATAAAGCAATGTACCCACAACCATAAGAGAGTCATGTACAAAGAAACTGTCTCATCATGCATGTTCCATTATGTGAGAAGATCTCCAGAAAGAATGAATAGAATGCAGGCTGAAAATATAGAATGCCTGTAAGTAAAAGTAAACAAAGAAGCAAATGAATCCAATGGTCACCTGGAAGGGAGAATGTTTAGAATAGAGGACTGAAAACTAGGTGGGCTATATCATTAGAAAATATAGAAGCTTACCACATTAAGTTATATATTTACTCTTGAAGGTAGTTGGATCTTCTTCCATTGCAACGACAAGATCTCATATGGAGGTGTTGGGAAATGACTAGGATGGACATAACATACAATGCTTTTGGACAAAAAAAACCGAGTATGTGGGGGAGCCAAAAAGAAAAGTGATCAAGAGATGATTACAAGAGACTTGAGAACTGGGAAAGAACTTGAGTAACTTAGAATTTTATATATAAACCAAAATATTGAGAACATATGCAGGTCATACCTATGATAATTGTGCAGAGCAGAAGGTATAAATATAAAGACTATTCTGGATCAACATGATCACACTTCCAATCTGATTCTTCCTGTTTGCCCTCACTAGTCTTTGGAAAGTAGTCTTAACCACGCCATTCATGAAGACAGGAAGGCTAACTGCATCTTAAAAGACTGTTTTGTTTACAAGTTTACAATGCCTTAACTCCAAATAATCAATTTCTAGTGGTTCAATGATCCCAATCCCAGATATTTTAAATAAAAATTGTAAAAGATGGACTTTATGAATTAATGTTTTAAAATTTTTAGCCAGATCATTATAAAACAGCACTGGGCTTAGGAACTACTGAATTCAAATATGTTCTATCTAGAATTGTTCATTTCCTAAATTTGTTTGTATCCGTTCAAGTTCTTAATGAGATAGAATCCTTTCATATGAATAAATAAGACTCATTTGTAATTGCCATATTAATTGTGTTTATGCAAATATATAGTGTTAGGATACTTGAAAGAAAATTCCTTTAAGTGGTTAAACAGACCTTTCTATAAGCTTGTTTACATGATTAATTTATTTAGTAAGCTCTTTTTCATTGATAGTACAAGGGCAAACTTCAGTCCCACCACCTTCTGAATTATCACAGTGTCCAAATTACTGAGGGTTCAAATTAATGAGATTTCACAGAGCACAGTGTTGAGCTGTCAAGACCACAAGGCTGATAGTGTTAATGCAGGGCTTTTTAATCTCAGGGAATAAATGAAGTTTTCCTAGATGGTAGCTGATCTACAAGATATTTGTATTTCATACTGCTAATAAATGTTCATTAAAATATGTTTCATTATTAATTATGCAGACTAGCATTCAGAGCTCCAGTAAATTGCATCCCTATTATAATAAACGTATTTAATTACAGAAGTTCAGCAGTAAAGCTTATTTTTTGTAAAGAAGTTTTATTAGGTATGTCATACAGTTTAAAAGCCACAGAAGAGACCTCACAATGCATCAAAATTGTTTAAACATACTGGAGTAGCGATTGCTATATTATGTGATAACTGAGCTCAAATTTGCAATTACATTTTTTTATTATCCTCTACTTGGCATTCATCTTGTTACAGCATGATGAACTGGCCACTGATATTGAATGCATGATAACAGTCTCCACTCTGTATCTTTTGTGCTAATATATCATCTATGAATATCTGTGGTTATATCATGGTTTATCATGCCTGCCCAGAATGGAAATTGGGTGCAGGCATCTGGGTAGTCCTATTTCATATGAATCTCCTCTGAGAATTGTGTTCTTTAAGTGGTAATTACTGTACAGCTAATCAATAAGAGGTTTACAACATGTATTACCAGTTTGTGCTCAATGGAAATGTTGACAGTTTTGAGCTAGAGGAAACTGAATCCCCATGAGGTTAAACAAGTGGCTGCAAATTACACTAAAATTTTAGATAAGCTGATGCATATCAAATCAGCACAGGGAGATTCAAGGAGATGAGAAATTAAACCATGTCTCTGTTCTTCTAAATCTTATAATTTCATTCAAGTTATTTTACTTAGCAAACTCAGTTTTCTTACATATAAAATAGGAATGGCTCAATCTTCCTCTATAACCTATTGTCAGAAAAAGATCTTCTGCAATATTTTGCACCCGTGGAAGTGGCACTGTAGCTCAAATGGTAGAGCACTAGCCTTGAGCTGAAGAGCCAAGGGACTTCACCCAAGCCCAGAGTTCAAGCCCCACAACCAACAACAACAAAAAAAGTATTTTGTACCCAAGAAATCTCCAAGTGTACCAATTCCCTCCCTTTCCCTTACAAGCTACTCAATATGTGGACTTATCAGCTTACCATTGTCTCTTAGCTGTTGTGTGGCCTTTTCCCTGTTTATTATGTGTTCACGAAGGGCACTTATTAGAGACATACTGGAAAGAGTTGCCAACTGAAGTGGCAAGTTTTCCATCATTGATGTTATACTTAGGATATATCAATCCACTTTATCACATATTGGGAGAAAAGCTCATCAATGCATTGAAACTTAGAAACTAGGTTCCCTTCATACCTGTGATTCTACAGTAATATTGCCTTGATTTAGAATAAGATAGAACATTAAAAAAGTGTGTCCTGTTGGTTATCCCAGTCATTTTGATCAGATGGAACAATGCCTGGGAAATTAGATAATCACATCTAGATCTAGGTTTGTGACAAAAAATCAAAAGAGGATTATGTCAGCGGTGCACTTTGTGTGTACTTTGAGCACCAACATCCCATAGCCTGGAATCTTTCCTCTCCTTTCCCACACTCCTTTTCCCTCTCCTTCCCCCTCTCTTCCTATCTCTTCCTTCTCTCCGTTTCCCATCTTCTATGAAGGTTGTAGCCAAAACATTCTCTGTCTCCCATGTTCTGCCTTACCATGAATTCAGAATCAAGGGAAGAAAGGGCTGTGGACTGAAGCCTCTGAAAAATATGAGATAAAAGTGTTTCTGCACTCTTTTAAATTGCTTATGTCAGGTTTTCTGTCACAGAGTTAAGAAAGCTAACTAACTCTTCTGGTCTCACACACAAGATAAATCTCTTGAGAATAGGCGACTTGCTTATTTACATGTCTTTCTTTTTTCTTTTAATCAAGCCTGACATCAAGGCCTTGAAATTAAATCCTTTTATAAGCAAGATGCCTGTAAGCTAGAAAGGTTATGTGTCTTACCCTTATTCCTGCAAACATGTTTGTACTGCTGTAATCATCATTTCATGCTTAAATAGAAAGGTATAGTACGATGATGGATTATCTATGGGCTCCAGAGGTACACACTGAATATTGCACATTTAAATTGTGGTGGTTTTTTTAAAAGACAGTAATGAAGCTTGAACTCAGGACCTGGACTCTGTCTCTGAGCTTTTGTGGTCAGGACTAGTGCTCTACCATGAGCCACAACTCAACTTTTGGCATTTTGGTGATTAACTGGAGATAAGTGTCACAGACTTTCCTGCTCTGGTTGACTTTGAACTCTGGTGCTCAAATTTCAGCTTTCTGTGTAGCTAGGATTACATGGGTTAACCATCTGCAATTGGCTAGTTAAAATTTGTTGTTGTTGTTTTTTAATTCCTAGTTCCATTAGTCTTTAGGGTTTGAAGTTTTGCATTGTGTATGTGGGCTTCATTTATGGGTATGCCTATGTGTTGAATGTTTTGTAGACTCTCCTGGAAACTGATACTTATGAATCTTTTCTCATGTAACTTTTTGTTATCTTAATCAAAGTTTGGACATCTCAACTGCAGATTTTTCTTCTTAATTATAGAACTATTTTTTCTTTTATTTTTGGAGCCAGACCTGGAGCTTGAACCCAGAGCAAGGTGCTGTCTCTGAACTTTAGTGCTCAAAGTTAAATGTCTACCATGTGATCCAACAGTTCAAATTTCTGGCTTCTTTGTGGTTATGTGGTGGAAAGAATCTCATACTTTCTGGATGAGGCTGTCTTTGAACTGTGATCCTCAGATATCAGCCTCCTGAATAACTAGGATTATTGGCATTAGCTACCAGAGAAATTTAACAGTGATTTACCTCTATAAACATGCTACCTCTATAGCATGATGACATAAAAGTAAACAGCAAATCATAGAGCTAATCTGGGACCCAGAAATTCCACTTCTGGCCACTTATCGAAGAGAACCCAAGGCTACACTAAAGCTACCAGCATAAGCATGTTCATTATAGCATTATTTACCACAGCCAAGATGTCGAATTAGTACAGATGATGCACAGATGGACAGATCAAGAAAATATGATATATACACACAATGAAATTCTACATATCTGTCAGGGAGAATGAGATTGTAAGGAAACAGAAAGACTTAGAAATGAAGTAAGCTAAACAAAGAGAAACACAGAATTCATTGTATATCTCATTTGTGGTAACTAGAATGTGCCTGTAAATCTACAAGTAAACACATTGTATATTTTAAAAATACATTGGGTCTGGGCTGGGAAGGTAGCTCGGTGGTAGAGAGCTTGCTTCGCATGCATGAGGCACTGGGTTAGATTCCTCAGCATCACATAAGCA
The DNA here is from genome assembly GCF_000151885.1 of Dipodomys ordii. Lineage (NCBI taxonomy): Eukaryota > Metazoa > Chordata > Mammalia > Rodentia > Heteromyidae > Dipodomys > Dipodomys ordii. The sequence continues at coordinate 5,931,896 of NW_012267241.1, forward strand.
GAAAAAGCTGGAAGTGGTGCTGTGGTTCAAGTGATAGAGTACTAGCCTTGAGCCGAAGAGCTGAGGGCCCAGCACTCAGGCCCAGAGTTCAAGCCCCATGACCAACAACAAAAAAAAAAAGAAAATAGAATGAGTAATACTGTTGTAGACATAACAGACCTCTGAATTCCTCTTTTCACATCAACATAACATATTCTCAAGTGCATATACACTATCATCCAAGATAAATCATATCCTAGGTTATAAACCATATCAAAATGAATTAAAAAGATGGAAACAATGCAAGCATGGTATAAGAACACAATGAATAAGAAAATATATTAAGTGAAGTAAGCCAGGCCCAAAGAAACATAGGTCCAATGGTTTCCCTTATTTGCAGTAACTAGTATATGTCTGAGACTGGCAGAAAAAGTCAGGTAAGTTGATGTTAGGTGAAATGAATCCTAAGATATATATTCAAATATTTTTTTTCTTTCATGCATTTGTTTCTAACACATTTATAAGATTATTTCTTTGTTGCTTTGTATGTCCCTCTCCCACAGTATAACCCCTGCTTTCACTATATTTAATGTCAGTATAATTTGTGGAGAGGAAGGGGAAAAACAAGTCGTTTAAATAAGGATACAGGTGGACCCGTTGCAACTATGAGAAATAGAAGTTGTCATGTCGAAAATGAACTTTACAACTTTGGTGCGGGTGTGTGTGTTTGGGGGGATAGGGGGAGGCTGGGAAGGGATGGGAAGGGGAAACAAAGGAGGAGGCTACAATGTTGTTAAGAAATGTACTCATTATCTTGCCCATGTAATTGTAACCCCTCTGTACAGTATTTTCACAATAAAAACTAAATAAAAAAAATTTTAAAGAACACAGTGAATAAGAAATCAATAATAGAAAAAATAATTTTAAAAATTTCTGGTTAGCCAATTTTCATATTTATTGCATAATGTTGAAGTTTCAAGTTTTTAATTAAGTAAAAATTGAGGAATGAATTACATGCAGAATTGGTACCAACAAATATAAATTCCTAAATAACCATAATGAATATATTTATATGGAAATCTCAGAAGTATTTTTTAAATTAATTAGCTAGAAATTTTAAGAAACATTTGTAATAGTCAATTTTGTTATCATAACAAAATACCTGGGAAACTTTATAAGCTTAACCTCTAATGGAACTTCTATCAAAGATCTGTATAATATTGTCATACGGAAAACACAACTCTAACCACAAACTCTTGTAGGACAGGAATGATCAAACTCTAGAACTCATATGTGAACTGAATGACATTTTAAAACTTTCAATGTTCAAAGGACTAATCAAATTTAAAAAAACACAGACTTTTAGATGAATGAATATAAAAGCTCCAAAATCCACAATTAAGAGGACAAAAATAAAACTGTGTGTATAAGAACATTAGTAGTTTCAAACTTGATATTAAGATAAAAGAATTCCTCCAATCACTTACCTGTTGCTTTGTCTAACACACTGTGACACTAATGCACAGAGCTGGAAGAGACAGATGAAAGGACAGAGTACAAGTCAGAAAAGACATAATCAACTAGAAAAAATAAAAATAAAACAATCAAGGTAGACAAATGCTTGTTCATTATAAAGATCATTAAAATCGACAAAATTTGAAGAGTATTTAGGAGGATTAAGTGAAAGAGATTGAAATTCTAAGGCGCTGGACCTAAGTGGCTCACACCTGTAATCCTAGGTACTCAGGAGGCTGAGATCAGAAGATCGGGGTTCAAAGCCACCCCATGCAAGAAAGTTCAATAATCCACTGGGACAACTGGAATTGGCGTTGTGGCTCAAATGGTAGAGCGCTAGTATTGATCTGAAGAGCTCAGGGACAGCACCCAGACCCACAGTTCAAGCCCCACACTTGAAAAAAAAAAGGCGTATTGTTATGGAATTTGCAAAACAAAAAGTGTTATAAAGAATTCCAACTCAAAAATGAACCTGAAGAACTACTACCACCTAATCTTTGATAAGGGAGACAAATAAATAGGATGAAAGAAAGACAGCCTCTTCGGTAAACAGTACTGGCAAAATTGGTTAAACACCTGCAGAAAGCTAAAGTTAGATTCCTTATATATCATCCTGCACCAGAACCAACTCCAAATGGATCAAAGATCTCAAAGTAAAAACAGACACCCTGAAAATATTATAGGAAGGAATAGGAGAAACTCTAGGGCTCCTTGGCACAGACTGAAATTTTCTAAATAAAGCCCAGAAACACAACAAATCAAAAGGTTGGACAAATGGGATTGTATGAAACTGCAGAGCTTCTGCATGGCAAAGGACATACCTATCAAGATCAATAGAAAGCCCACAGGTTGGGAGATCTTCACTAGTCATACAACAGAAAAGGGCCTCATATCTAAAATATACTTAGAACTCAACAAATTAAATCCCCCAACAACAAATCCTCAAAAATTAACCAGCCCATTAATAAGTGGCCTGAAGACTTAAAGAGACTTCCCTGAAGATGAAATAATAATGGCCAATAGACACATGAAGAAATGCTCAGCTTCTCTGGCCATAAAAGAAATGAATATCAAAACAACATTGAGATTCCAACTCACTCCAGTGATAATGGCTATAATCAAGAAATCTAATAACAACAGATGCTGGAGGGGATGTGGCCAAAAGGGAACCGTACCGTATTGGTGTGAGTGTAAACTTGTTCAACCACTTTGGAAAGCAGTATGGGGTTACTCAAAAGACTAAACATAGAGCTCCCCTATCACCCAGCAATCCCACTTTTCAGCATTTACCCAAATGATCACAAACAAGGCCATACCAAAGTTACCAGCACAACTATGTTACCACAGCATTATTCACCATAGCTAAAATATATAACCAACACAGATGCCCCTCAGTAAATAAATGGGTCAAGAAAATGTGATATATATATAGATATATACATCTCTCTCTCTCTCTCTCTCTCTCTCTCTCTCTATATATATATATATATATATATATATATCAGAATTCTATGTTTCCATCAGAAAGAATGACACTGACCCATTTATAAGGTAATAGAAAGACTTGGAAAAAATCATATTAAATGAAGTAAGCCAGACCCAAAGAAACATAGGTCCCATGGTTTCCATTATTTTCAATACTTAGTATAAGTCTAGGATAATCTTAGCAGATGAGCAGAATAGCTCAATACCCATGTACATATGATCATATAAGATGATGCTAAGCAAAATGATCTCCAAGTCAAGGACACAAGAGGTTTCTCTTTGGTGCTGTTGTTTTAATGTACTATGTGATTTTTTTGTTGCTTTTGTATGTTCTTCCCCCTATAGTGTATCTCCTGTTGTCCCTGTATTTGATTTTGGTGCCCTGATATATTACTCATGTTTATCTGAACTACAGAAGGGAAAGGGAACAACAGAATGGTGAGACAAAGGACAAGCGGGGATCCAATGCAACAGCGATATACACAAAACACATTGTTGGAAATGGTCTGTACAACTGTCGGGCGGGGATAGGGAGAAAAATTAGGTAGGAGAAAAATTAGGGAAGGGGTAACAATTTAGACAAGAAACACATTTATTACATTACTTATATGACTGTAACCTCTCTGTACATCACCTTAACAATTTAAAAAAAAAATTCTAGGAGCCCAGGCTCAGGTAGCTCTAGTCTGTAATCTATCTAATCATGAAGCTGAGATGTGAAGATTGGGGTTCAAAGCCAGCAAGGGTAGGAAAGTCTGTTAGATTCTTATCGCCAATGAACTACCACCAGAAAACCAGAAATGGTACTGTATCACTAAGTAGTAGAATGATATTTTTAAGCACAAATACTCAGGGACAAGCCCCACAACTGACAAAAAAAAAGTTTGTCTTGTAACTGGCTATTGAATTTTTTCATTTAGTCTTATTGAAAATTTTAGATTGAACAATTAAAAAAATAAAGAATTCCATAAGCAACAATATGCATAGGAAATGAAGTCACTTAGATGGAACAGAATTTCCTAGGAATATAGAACCTACTTAAATTAATTCAATAATAGACAACCTCAGCATACTAACAAAAAAGGTGGTGAATATATGGCTGTTTTCCATGAGGAAAAGTGGTTTCACAGATGAATACTACCCAATTTAAAAAATGTGTTATGGGCTGGGAGCCAGTGACTCACACCTATAATCCTAGCTACTCAGGAGGCTAAGATCTGAGGATCACGGTTCAAAGCAAGCCCGGGCAGGAAAGTCATTGAGACTCTTATCTCCAGTAAACCACTAGAAAACTGGAAGTGGCACTGTGGCTCAAGTGGTAGAGAGCTCGCCTTGAGCTGAAGACTGAGGGATAGAGCCCAAGCCCATAGTTCAAGCCCAAGACTGACCAAAACAAATGTGTTATGGGGACATGTTCCAAAAATTAAAAGGACAAAAATGTTCTTAATTCTTCTATAAAATTAGCTTAATAGGGAGAGCAATCCAAACAAAATCATCACACAGAAAGACAAACTATAAGATAATATCTCATGAACTAGCTCAAAAATCTTCAACAAATACTAACAAAGTAATTATGCATCATGCATTATGCATAATATTGAAGTGAGATTTTTTGTAGCATGATCAGTTGTACTAATCTCATAAAATTCAGCAATGTAATAAACCATATAAATAAAATATACAATAACAGTAATAAGGATACTAAGAACAAAACAAGATTATATCAAATGATGCAGAAAAGACTTGCACAAAACCCTCTTACAATTAAAGAACACAGTACATCAAGAATGAAGAAGTAAGTTATTCAAATGGTAAAAATTTTGCTACACACACATACACATACACACAGAGACTCACTTGTGAAAGACTAAATGCATTCTTTTTAAAATAATTTCTAGGATATACTTTTTATAGTAAAAGGGATGTACACAGGGGTTACAGCTACATAAGTAAGGAAATGAGCACAATTCTTGTCAAACATTACTACTCTTTCTAAATGCATTCTTCTTAAGATCAGGGACATTAGAAAGATGTTTGGTCTCAGCATTTCTACTCTGCATTATAGTGGGGGTTTTAGCCATGGCAGTTTCATGAATTAATGTAGAAATAGAGTTCTGTCAAGCTACATTTTATGTATGCATGGAAATAATATTGGAAACCAATTTGTATAACTAATACATGCTAATAAGAATAAGTAAATGTAAATATAATTAAAAGGAATCCAAATTAGAAAGGGAAAATTATAACTTTACTTGTAGGTGATATGATCTTGTATATAAATATCTTAAAGAAGTTAGACATAATTTATTCTAATCATAAAAGTTGTTCAGTAGGGTGGCAAAACTAAAATTTCAGATTTTCCTTTTCTAATAACATCAAAAGTGCTAGATACTTTTGAATAAATTTACTAAAAAGGAAGTGTAAAGTACATACATTAAAATAGCAAAGAACATGTACAAAGCTCACTTCCCCATATCAATATTAGCCACAAATTATAGCAATGAATTAATACAGTGTAGAACTGGCATAACACAATCTTATAAGGCAATGAAATAAAGTTGAGTCCTGATATAAACCCACAGGTCTATAATTATCTGATTTTCGCAAGTATGTGAAGCACATTTAGTGAGGGAAATAAGTTCTTTTCTCAATGAATAGTGTGATGAAGGTAGTGGATAGTTTCACATTATAGAATAATATTGTAACTGTTCCTCAAACCATAGACAGATATTAACTCAAGGGGACTTAAGATTTAAGTTGGTAGGTTAACAATCAAACTTATTGAAGAAAAAATATGTCCCCTAAAAGGCAATATATTGAGATGGAAACTAAGATTAGTAGTTGTTTATGGTTGAAGGGTAGAGGGTGCACTGATAACAGAGAGATGACATACGGCATAAGGTTTATGAGGTGTTAAATATGTTGTAAAATTATTAGTAGTAATGGCATTGTGTAGTTATTAAAACATCATGTTAGGGTCTTCAGATGTATTTCTAGGCATGTGAATCAGAATTATATCTTATTAAAACTGCTTTCTAATCAACCGAATGCATGAAGAATACATCGGATGATGTGGGAAGTCAAGGTGGAGATGGTCATTCATTGTAGATATGGGATGTAGCATGCCTTGCTTCAATCTGGTTACATCGACCAAGGGCATATTTATTTAACACATTAGCTTGTACTCTCATTATTAAGTCTAAAACCTCTTCCTACTTCCCCTGATGGTTTTGGTAATTGTCTTCTCTAATTGATTCATGGGGAGGAAAGGAAAAAATCAGATCAATCTTCTAGGAACTAATAATTAGTTACAATATTGATTTTAATAAAAATATAATTCTGACATTGGTCCAGTTTCATCTTCTACTACCATTTTCACTTTTCTGCTTTTCTTTTGCTTTCTTCTGTTTAATTTCATACTAGTTTATTCATTTCAATATCAATAGTAGGTTAAAAATCCAAGTAAAACATGTATTCAGGCACCACAAAACAAAAGTTCCTTGTTTAATTTACTACATGTTTATTTTTTATTCCTTTCAAAGACGGTAATTCAGTAAAATGAATTATCTGTGGAAAATTAGTTATCATAGTGACCCAGGTTTTCTCAACTTCAGCCATATGAACATTTGTTCCTGGATTGTCTTGCTTCATCTGACTGATATCTGCATGGTAGAGTTAAGTAGCATTCCTAACCTCCACACCTTTATTCAATACCATGTCTTACCCCCAATAGCCTTGACAATCAATAATTTTTCCAGACATTTCCAAATGTCCTCTGGGGGTAAAAAAAATCACTGTTTATTGAGAACAATTGCAAACCAGACCTGAAAAAAAAAAGTCCAAAATCCATGGACATATGACCATATAAGATGATGTTAAGTGAAATGAACTCCAAGATAGGGAAACAAATATCTTTTTTTTCTTGCTTGCTATTGTTTCTTACATATTTATAGTGTACTATGTGATTTTTTTGTTGCTTTGTATCTTCCTCCCCTATGTTATAACCCCTATTTTCCCTGTAATTCATGTCACTACCCTGCATTTTGTATGTACACTTCTTTAATTTGGGGAGGAGAAGGAAAAAAACAAAATGCTTGAATTAGGATACAGTTTGACCCGTTGTAACAATGAGATGTACAAAACACTATGTTGAAAACGAATTTTACAGTGCAGGGGGGTGGGGGTTAGGGGAATTAGTTGTGGAGGTGGGAGGGAAGGGATGGTAGGGGGAAAACAAAGGAGGAGGCAACAATGCTCAATAGGAACTGTACTTATTACCTTGCTCATGTAAATGTAACCCCTCTGAAAAAGATCTTTACAATAATATATATACATATATGTGTGTGTATATATGTAAATATATGTATGTATATATATATATATAATCTCTTTACATGAAGGACTCACATTGCTCTGTGTTAGTTTCTTTCCCTTACGACAAAAGTAGCTTTTAGAATGGATGCTCTCAATGCTGGGAGTAAGCCAAGTAGTTGGTTTACTTTTATTTTTTCAGTCGTGGGGCTTGAACTCTGGGCCTGGGCACTGTCCCTCAGCTCTTCAGCTCAAGGCTAGTAGCTCTACCACTTTAGCCACAGTGCCATTTCCAGTTTTCTTGTGGTTTATTGGAGATAAGAGTCTCACAGACGTTCCTGCCCAGGCTGACTTTGAATCGTGATCCTTAGATCTCAACCTCCTGAGTAGCTAGGATTACAGGTGTGAGCCACCGGCACCCAACTAGTTATCTTACTTTTAGTTTTTTTTATTATTATCATGTACTTGAACAACTGAGTTATCATTCACCAAATCAGTTCATAAGTACAACACATCTTAATCAATGTCACACTTTTATCATTCTTTTGCACCCATCCCAACACATCCCCTTCTCCATTTTCTTAGTTTCATAGGGTATATGTTGAATATTATGACCACATTACCCTCCTCCCTTCCTCTCTTTATTCCTTTAACCTCCACCCCTACCCCCGCCAGATCTTCATCCTACACACACCTTTCAATTGCCATTAGCCTGATATTTATTTTGTTAGACTGTGAGCTCATTTTTTTAAGGAATTACATCAGTTGAAATTTTCCATGCAAGTACCGTATTTCAATTAACATATTTGTGTGTGCTTACATATCACACCATATCTGTTTAATGGTACATTTATAAATAAGTTATAGTTTCCACATATGAGAAAACATATGCCCTTTATCATGTGTGCACATGACTTATTTCATTTAACATAATTTTGCTAGGTCTATCCATTTCTTTCTAGAGTGGCTGACTTTTGATTTTGTCCTTGTTATACAGTGTTAGGTTCTATGATCCTGTACACAGGAGTGGAAATTTACACTCTAGGATTTGGACCATATCTCCCATGTGGTAATTGTATGCGGTCATCTTTTGCTATCTCAAATACATAAATAAATATATACATCCTGTTGAATTTCAATGGAAATCCAACAGGATGTATTTATTTGCCTTTAATTTTTGGCTTCAACACGTAGTTTTGGCATATGTTTAGTAGTTTCTTGTATGAGGTTAAAGTACTAACATTCAACATGTATAAGAGGTGGTAAATCTGACCTGAATATATTTTGAGTATGTCATTCAGAACTAGGGTAATTGCTTACCAAAAAACAAATTGTAAAGGAGACAAAAGTCTGTCTATAACTATTCTTTATTCTACTTATCTGTTTTACTTGTCAAGTTTGTAAATACACAAGGAACTGTACACAAGGAACACTTAAAGTAAGCAAAGATTTACTTAAAAATGGCACAGAAAAGAAACAGAAAAAGCAGAAGACATTGTGAACATAGAGAGTTCAGGTGAGATCTCCCAAGCTGGCCGTTTACCCACACTCATCATGTTGGACTTGAGTCTACTCTTTTAATCAATTCCTGAGAGTCCAGACTATCAATATATCTGTCAAAATGTTACCTCAAGTAAGATAGTATCACTAAAGCATACCATTTCACCCCTCATGCTCTTTTAATTGCTAGAACATTCCTTTTCTCTGATATGATAGTTGATTCTGTAAAGCTACTTTCAATCTTTCTTTATACAGGACTTCCTAGAATAAGCCTGATCCTTGTTTTTAATCAAAAATAACCTTAGATATGTCTGATCATATTTGTCATGGCTTTTGCACCCTCAAATATTTTCTAGGTTAAAATTTTGTTTTTCCCTGACTACTGGCCTCAGTGCCTTGTACATAGACCTTCCTTCAAGGATGATTTTCAATCTCTACATGTGGAATACTTAAATCTAGCACAGAACAGAAGGTATCATCTGACTGCAAATCACTCTGTGTTGCTTAAGGCAGCCAGATATCTAAAGCACCTTGCAAAGGGGTGAACAACCTTCATAAATACAGTGAAGTATCTTTACCTCTCATGAACAAAATCAGCACTAAAGTACCTACAGATCTACTTTTTCTGAAGACCCACAGCTTTACAACAAGGCTAAGTTGTCCTTAATGTAGGGGATAAATTCCATTCTCCACATCCAGAAGGCATATAGGGAAGGCCTGACTCTCCATAAGTGTAACTGTCAAGCAAGGCAGTCAAAATATATCCCTTGGGGTCAGAGTAGGGAAAGATCCAATGAGTAATATTTCAAACATTTTTTTCTTTTGAATTAAAATGCACACTTTAAGCCATATTTCAATTATCAGCTTGACATTCCTCTTTAAGCAAATGACTAGAGCTAACAAGAGAGCGACTACATTTTGAATACATTGATTTTCTGCTTGGTATAAACTCTAAATAGCCGATTAGAAAGCTGTGAATCAGACAGACTCAGTGTACCTAATATATCCTCCAATACATTACAAACTGGAAACATGTGGATCTTTGAAGGTGAAATGAATTAAAAGCACATGATTGTAACAACTTCAATATATAAATAGTACCGACATACTAGCTCTTATCTGGTAATTTAAAAAATAGTCCACATTTTGTTATGCACATCAACCTAATGCATAAAACTACTGAGCTTAAAGGTACAAAGATACACAGATTTATTTTTCAAAAATGACTGTGAAATGAAATGAATACTTAATTGAACAGTTTCCAGTTACAGAATATGCTGATGTTGCTCTCCTTTATTTTTATAAGCAGCAGGATAATTCTACGGCTCTGTCTCTCACTACTTGGCTCAACACTGTGGTTTGTCCACATTGAGGCTAGGCTCTATTTATATCAATAACAGGAATTTCTCATCAACTTAAATAGTATTCTTAGAATTAAGAATCACTCTTTTCTTAGCTCAGTTCCCAGTACTGATGATGTGACCTTGGAGAAATGGTTTCACTTCTCAGTATCTGAGTTTCTCTATCTGTAAAATTATATTAATGGGATGTCAGCACATACCATGTCCTTGAGAAGGATAGAAAGGTGATTATGATAGTCCAGACCTGTTGTCAATTACATCAGGAAACAAATCCATGCCAAGTTGCTCAAGACTCCCCCTTGTAAAAAAAAATAGCACATTTCCCTAAATATTTGTTCTGAAAGTTAAACATAACAGAATCAAGAATGTGGAAGAAGACTATCTATTCAATGTAATTATTTAGCATATAAATTGCATTTATTGATACAAAGCACCTTCCAGTAATTGCTGTGAGCTGATTTCATCACATGAACCCAGGTATCAAAACAGTTTTTGAGCTCAGAAAATGCAAACATAGACAATTTGAAGACAAGTCCAAGGAATAACAGAATGGAAGAAAGTCTAGAAGGAATATTTGTTGTTTCAACTACATTAGCAAAAGAAAGGCATTAGCCATGAGTAGAATCCGCCTTTTTCTTCATTGCCATTGGCATTACTCTACTCCACTGTCAGATTTAATGGCATTGTGTGAACTCTTCTACCCTCAGAAGAGTCAGGGAAGTTTACTTCCTTTCAATGTTCATAAGCAAGGCCACAAATTACGGTCTCTTTGCCCTCTCTTCACTCAACACAACTAGGGTTGTAATTTCAGTAAGCCCCAATCACATTAAGATTTTAGTAAATAGAAAAAAAATGCGTTGTCAGTCGTGCCTAAAAAACTAGCTACCCAGGAGGCTGAGACCTGCAGATCACAAACTGAGTCCAGCTCAGACAGGAGAGTCCATGAGACTCATCTCCAATTAACCACCAAAAAGCTGGAAATGGAGTTGGGAATCATGTGATTAAAGTATTAGCCATTAGCCCTGAGCAAAAGAGCTAAGGGTTAGGCAAAACCCAGCACTGGAAAAAATAAATAAATACTGTGTGTGTGTGTGTGTGTGTGTGTGTGTGCGTGTTGCTCTTCTTGTGGATTATTTGCAATTTGAAAATACATGCCCTCCCAATTTTAAAACTATATTTCAAACTCTGAGTGAAAATGGGGCAGTTTTGCTGAAGCTGTAGATCTTCCGTCATTTATTAAGAAAAAAAATCATACTTGCTGTGCAGGCATGAAACATGCCGTGGGTATTAGGTCAACTATGAGATTGTATTATTAGAAAGGTTAAATAGAAACTCAGCCCAGTCCAACTTGCCAGGCTCCATGTCAGGAATTAGCCATGCTCTGCTTGGTTGTGTTAACATTTGAAGTGTCTTTTGTTTCAGAGATAGCTACTGAAAGTTGAGAGAGTATAGCAATGAAAGTGACCAAATGAATGGAAATATTTTCTTTGGGGACATATCATATAATCAGGCTCTTCAGTCTGTAAAAATCAAAGCTGAATAGGCTCAAAGTCCAAAAGTCTATAAAACTGAAAAGAATAGAGAGAGGATTGAGATGGACTTATTCATCAAATTCCAGAACAAAAGGCCCCCTTTGAAGCTTGAAAAGGGAGGATTTAGGATAAATGGAAAGAATTATTTTTTTTTAACACAGTGGGAGATAAACTTATGGAACTCATTATCACAACCATTGCTATTCATTAAAAATATAAATAGACTAGACAAAGACTCATATCTGAATTAAGATCAGTAATGGGTTACTAAGGAAGGTCTAGTTTTTAGCTTGATAGTCAGGAGCCTTTTTTTGTTGTTGTTCTAGTACAGTTCTTACTGGGGACTTTACCTTCAAATCCATAGTATGCACTGTGCCAAAGAGAAAATAATAATTCTTATATGTAAGGATTGTCATAATTAAATAAAATGAGGAATGTTGATTTGATAACAATATTTGATGATGATGATGGTGACAATGATAATAGTGAAAAGATAAGAGAAGGAGGAGGATGACAAAGATCAGAAGAAGAAAAAGAAAAGGAAGATGACAAAGAGAAGAAAATTATTAATAACGGTGACAAAATCTTACCAAGATGATGTTTGGTCATTCTTGGCTAAATCTTGAATAGTATATTTTTGACATTTATAATAGTCTAACCATCAAAGCATTATACAATGAGAAAGACATTAAAATCGTATTTTAGAAATACATGGACAGACATTAATTCTCCATTGAGGAAATTTGTTCTAGTTGCAATCTCCTCGTATTTACAGGTTTCTAAGCTCAACTGCTATACAAACCATCACCTTCATGGACTCATACACACACATATAAATGGACAAAAGCACATTTAAAAATTTTTGGTTCAGTGAATAGTCAGTTTTGTAAGAAATAAAACAGTTAGCCTGGTAAATCGATTAGAACATGAAACCCAGCTAAACTAATTGAGTCAATTTCACTTATAAATACAAGTAGAGATGGGTGAAACAGACATGAAAATATTTTACATTTGTACATGTGCCAAAAGTTTTCATGTCTGTTTCACCCATCTCTATTGTATCTCCTGGAGCTGTAAAAAGCCAGACAAGTGTGAGGAGAAAGAAAAAAAAAAGTATGTAAAATCATGTTACGAACAACTTGACACACTCCCAACTTTTCATACACTTAAGAAGTTGAAGCAGGCAACCATTTATCCTTTGTCCTTTTATATCCTTCCTAACAATTCCCTTAAAGGAGGTACATTACCTCTGATGACTAATTACTGATTAGATTTTGGTTACCAGTCTGAAACAGCTTATTTTCTTCCATTTTTGTCTTTAAATTTTGTGATTTTTTATTTCTTGCTTTATTCATATACCACTTGGCCTTTTTGATCTGGAAAAACACACACACACATATGCTTGTGTACATGTATGTATGTATGCATATTAAACCAAGCAAAACCAGTTGAACCTTCACAAGACTTTTCTGTCAATTAAAATGACACACATGGAAGTGGCACTGTGGCTCAAAGTGGTAGAGTGCTAGACTTGAGTGAAAAAGCCATGGCCCTGAATACAAGTCCCATGAACAACAAAAAATAAAATAAAACAAAATAAAACAACTCACATGCAAAGGCCACACATACACACACACACACACACACACACACACACACACATGTACAATGTACATATAAGCTCATACACCTGCTCTCTCTCTCTTCTCCTTGGTTAAGGGTCTCTAACCCATGTGTGCCACCTTGACACTTGAGGCTGAGGTCTTGCCACTTCATTGGCATAGTTCCTATCTGTCCTCCACAGAAGAAGGCACTGGGGTTCTGTGGGGGCATTGGAGAAGAGATTTATTGCAGTTCAAAGCAAGTCATCCATTTTTCCCTCTCTTCTTCTCTCTCTCTCTCTCTTTCCCTTCCAAGATAAATAGAAGTAGAAAGGACAAGCAGTTTTGATTAGCATTTAAAATGTTGTCAATTTTTAATGAAAGCGTAACCTCCAACCATCAACTTCACACAAACTGGAGACAAGGTTGCAAAATGAATGCTAATATATTTGGCACACTTACTCACACTTGTCCTTCTGTGAACTTTTCTTGTTGCTAATTTGTTATGTCAGCCCATATTAGTAGGTTTCAAAAGTCCAAACTGGCAAGTGTGGTGACCCAAAGAGAACCAGTCTTTGGAAGATCTTTAAATCGAAACCTGCGGATTGGGCAGTTTATTAACTGTGTACCTTACTCCTATCAATGTGACTGTATTAGCCTGGAGGAGTTGCCAAGATTCAGGACTAATCTTCTGTCTTTCAAAAACTCTTTGTGAATGTGACATTTTTATTTAGGAAATAAATGCTTGTAGGTCAATCAACAGCATTCATTCCATGCAAATGATATATTTAACTTGATTCTTTACAAAGCCAGAAATAACAAAAGAAATGCAGGTTAGAATGTTTTTCTTCAAGGAACTTGCATTTTAATAGAAAAACTAGCAATCACAAATACAGCAACATAATGAAAAAGAATATGGGAAGAACACAAATCCCTTATAGTGTTGTTATAGACCATATATAAGTTAATGTGGGTTGGAATGTCTCTTTCAGAACAACTAGTTCTTTCCTGACACTCCCGTTATTAATTTAGAAGAAGCAACCTGACAGAAGTTTGTTTCAGGTTATCATTGATAACACAAAGTGGAGAGAGAAAGATGGTGAACCACCCTTTTACTCACACTATCATACACACACATACCCACATATACACACACAAACACACACACATAATGAGGCATTTGATTACCGAAAACTTTGATGATTCACTATTTTAAAGTCCAAAAAGAAAAACTAAACCTACACTTCCCATATGAGCTTTCAGTCATGTTCTTTGGTATCTACTTAAAGATGTCACAGCTTTTCATTTATGGCCAGAGAAGTTGAGGATTTCTTCATGTGTCCATTGACCATTCTTATTTCCTCTTTAGAGAAGTCCCTCTTTAAGTCTTTAGCCCACTAATTAATGGGGTGGTTGTTTTTTTGAGGATTTGTTTTTAGGGGACTTAATTTTTTGAATATGAGACCTTCTCTGTTGTATGAATGGTGAAGATCTCCCACTCTGTGGGCTTTCTATTGTTCTTGCTAGCTATCTCCTTTGCCATGAAGAAGCATTGCAGTTTAATGCAATCCCATTTGTCAAATATTTCTTTGATTGTTGTGTTTCTGGGTCTTTATTAAGAAAATTTTGACCTGTGCCAAGGAACAGTAGAGTTTCTCCTATTCCTTTTTATAATGTTTTCATGATGTCTCCTTTTACTCCAGTATCTTTGATCTATTCAAAGTTGATTCTGGTGCAGGATGATATATAAGAATCTCATTTAAGTTTTCTACAGGTGTTTAACTACTTAAAGAGAGGCTTCTCTGAAGATTAAATAAGAATGGTGAATAAACATATGAAGGAATGTTCAACATCTCTATCCATAAAAGAAATGCAAATCAAAACAACATTGAGATTCCACCTGACCCCAGTTCGAATGGCAACAATCAAGAAATCTAATAATAACAGATGCTGGAGGGCATGTGGCCAAAAGAGAATGCTACTGCACTGTTGGAGTGTGAACTTATTCAACCATTCTGGAATGCAGAATGCTCCTGGGCATAGACCAGAGTTAGTGGCTCACAACCATAATCCTAGCTACTCAGGATGCTAAGATCTGAGGATCACGGTTCAAAGCCAGCCTGGGCAGGAAAATCCAATTATCTTGTTTTCTCCAATTATCCACCAGAAAACCCAGAAGTGGTGCCGTGGCTCAAGTGGTAGAGCACTCACCTTGAGCAGAAGAGCTGGGACAGCACCCAGGCCCAGAGTTCAAGCCCCATTACCGATTAAAAAAAATAGAGCTCCCCTACAACTCAAGAATCCGACTTCTGGGCATTTACTCAAATGAATACAAACAAGGCCACCAGCACAACTATGTTTATCACAAAATTATTCACCATAATAAGACATGGAACCAGTCCAGGTGCCCCTCAGTAGATGAATGGATCAAGAAAACATATATATATATATATATATATATATATATATATACACATGCATGTCTCCATCAGAAAGAATGACATGGCTCCATTTGTTAGGAAATGGAAATACTTGGAAAAAATTATATTAAGTGAAGTAAGCCAGGCCCAAAGAAGCATAGGTGCCTTGGTTTCCCTTATTTGCAATAACAAGTACATGTGTAGGGCAAGTAGAAAAGGTCAAAAGCTATGTACATATGACCATATAAGATGATGTTAAGTGAAATGAACCCCAAGATAGGGACACAAATATCTTTTTTTTCTTTCTTGCTACTGTTTTTAATGTATTTATGTACCATGTGATTTTTAAAAAAATTTCTTTGTATGTTCTTCCCCTATGGTATAACCCTTGTTTTCACTGTATTTGATGTTCCTGCCCTGCATCTTGTATATACACTGCTCTAATTCAGGGACGGGAAGGGGAAAAAATGAAATGCTTAAATATGGATACAGGTTGACCCATTGTAACAACGATATGTACAAGATACTATGTTGAAAACAAACTTTACAACTTTGGTAGGCAGAGGTAGTTGTGGAGGTGGGAGGGAGGGGATGGTAGGGGAAAACAAAAGAGGAGGCAACAATGCTAGATAGGAAATGTACTCATTACCTTGCTCATGTAACTGTAACCCCTCTGTACAGTATTTTTAAAATAAAAATGTACAAAAAGAAATGTTTTATATATATATGTATATATATATATATATATATATGAATTTTATGCTTCTAGCAGAAAAAATAATACCACCCAATTTGTAAGGAAATGGAAAGACTTAGAAAAAAATCCATATTAAGTGAATGAAATAAGCCAGTCCCAAAGAAACATAAGTCCCATGGTTTTCCTGATTTTCAATATTTAATATACATCTAGGATAATCTTAGCAAAAGAACAAAATAGCTCAATAGCTATGTATGCTAAGCAAAACCTTTTCTTTGTTGTTGTTGTTTTTAATGTACTATGTGATTTTCTTTTGTGTCTTTTGTACATTCTTCCTGCTATGGTATATCCACTGTTGTTACTGTATTTGATTTGAGTACCCTGGTATTTTATATGTTTATTTGAATTAGGGAAGGGAAGGGGAATGATAGAATGTTCAGACAAAGGACAAGGGGAAACCAATGTAACAGCCATATTCACAAGACAATACGTTGGAAATGATCTGTACAACTTGGGTGGTGGGGGAGAGAAAAGTAGGAGAAAAATGAGGTAAGGAGTAACAAATTTGGCAAGAAATGTACTTCTTACCTTACTTATGTAACTGTAACCCATCTGTACATCAACTTGATGGTAAAAAAATAAATAAAATGATAATCATGCAGAGATAATAAATTAAGAAAAGTGAGTAAAGGGATGTGTTGGGAGAGCTGGGTGAGAATGTCTAAAGGGATGACATTGACCAACACACTTTGTATTCTTTTTGTATTTTTTAGGAGGAGTGGGGGGACTGGTTGTGGGGCCTGAACTCTGGGCTTGGGTGCTGTCCCTCAGCTCTTAAGCTCAAGGCTATAGCACTCTACAACTTGAGCCACAGCACCATTTCTGGCTTTTTTCTTTTTGATTGTGTGGTGCTGAGGAATTGAACCCAGAGCCTCATGCATGCAAGGCAAACGCTCTACCACTGAGCCACCTTCCCAGCCCCACACTTTGTATTCTTAAAACATCTTTGTTGAATGGCAACTCCTTTGTACAACAACTTCACCATAATAATAAAAATATTTTTTAAATGATGTCACAAGCTTATGTCCACACAAAAATGTTTCACAAACATATTTTATATCAGCTTTATAAATAATTTCCCTAAACTTGGAAGTAACCACAATGTTTCAATGTCTCTTGTCACGATGTCTCTTACAGTAGGTGAGTGGACATAAAATCTGAAATATATTGAGACAAGAAAATAGTATTCAAATAAAAATTAATGACCTACCAAGGCAAGAAAAAACTAAGTGAAAGAAGCTCATGTGAAAACACCGTAGCATTCCAATATATGACCTCTGGAGATTTGTCCCTTGTTGGAGACAATCTTGGGATCAGCAGTTGCTATAAGTTGAAGGTTGAGAAGTTGATCAGGCTAAACATAGAATATTTGCATTGAAAATACCTCAAATAATGTTATAATGATGGATCATATCACAAATGATATTTGTATTTTTAATATTTTTAATGTACAAGCTCATAGTTAGCTTTAATTTCAGTTCTTGACTTCACTTGTTTATGACATAGTCATTAATTGTGTAAAATGTACTATTCTGACAGTAGATGTTGATAATATATAAGACCATATGTGCAGATTGGTATTGAAGGGAAAAGATTATACAAAGAGTAAAACCTCTTAGTTTTACCATATCCACAAAAGTGTACTAAATAAAAGTCTTTCAAAAGAGTTTTAAAAGACAGTGAGATTAGATTATATTTCACTATGATTCAAAAATTATTCTTTGAATCAACCTACATTTAGTGTTCTTTACCTTTCACTTTTTCTTTGTCAATGTCTCTGTGAAATGTATTGACACTACAAGTCAACCATCCAGAATGCCATTAATAAGGCTCACTTGCACCAGGCAATATATGATTTATACCAGATGTGGGGGTTTAATGAGATAGTCCAGAGATATTAAAAGAGAGGCTGTTACTTTTATAAGTCCTTGCTTGAGTTTTCACTTGGATTGGATTTTTTTTTGTGAAACATTTTATTGTTTTTTTTAAATTTTATTTTACTTTATTTGTGAACAAACTGTACAGAGGGGTTACAATTACATGGGCAGGATAATGTATACATTTCTTACCAAGCATTGCAGCCTCCTCCTTTGTTTACCCTTCCCATCCCTTCCCAGCCTCCCCCTCCCAATCCCAATCCCAATTCCAATCCTTCCCCTCCTCCCCCTCCTCCATCCCCCCCCCAAAGACTTTGTAAAGCTCGTTTTGGACATGACTACTTGTACTTCTCATTGTTGCAACAGGTCCACCTGTATCCTTAAAAGACTTGTTTTTCCCCATCTCCTCCACAAGTTATACTGACATCAAATATAGTGAAAACAGGAGTTATACTGTGGGGGAGGGACATACAAAGCAACAAAGA
>NW_012267241.1:5951968-5987962 GCF_000151885.1 Dipodomys ordii
TAGTAGAGTTTGAAATTTGGTATTGATATTCCTCCAGCAGTGTTTTTTCCGTTGAGGAGCGGTTTTGCTATTCGGGGTTTTTTATTGTTCCATATGAATTTTTGGATTGCCTCTTCTATTTCCTTGAAGAATGAGGTTGGAATTTTGATAGGTATGGCGTTGATTATTATTTTCCCCGGGAGTATTTTGTGATACTTTCTCTTGTGGATGCTATGTGTACCTATGGATATTAGCTCATCAGAAATAATAAATACATATTTGGGTTGCACTTATGGATTTTACCAAGGATATATTTTTTTCCCTCTGCACATATGTACATATCCACTCCCCTAGGGACTCTCCTTTACAAATTATTCCACTATCTTTTGGGATTGTTCTATACACTGGAAACAATACTTTCACTGTTGTCATGTGGAGGATTTCTATTAGTGACTAATATTAAAAGTAAAATATCTTGTTGAAAATGGAATTTAATGTGCTCTGCATTGTATTATAAATTGAAATATGTAAATTAGTAGGCAGAAAATCAATGATGAATCCTCTTAACATTGCAATGTGCCCCAAGTATATTTTAAAATCATAGTCTCTTTAAAGTGTATAGTGATGGAGGTAACATAGATAAACTTCCAATAAAAACATAAGCACTTTATATTGTCATTTTCCAGCTTCTGCCTTCAACCCTCAAATGCTGTGTGGACATAGTTAATTCAGGCAGAAACTCACACACATATACACACATCTTTATTAAAACCAGGCATTTTACAAGAAGTTAAAATGAAAGAATTAAAACTAAAGGTCATGAAATTTGATCATCTCCATATTTAAGGTTAGTCTAAGTACTCTGCAAATAACAAGGAGCTTTAATGTCGTCCCTGCACTTTCATATTATTTAATATGAAATCTGTGAAAGATTGTTCCAGAAGTCATTATCCTCAACTGTTGAGAGCATAGATCATGACGAAGTGACTGGAGTTCTGAGAGAACTCGCAATGGATCCTGCTCAGGATCTGATATATGTCTCTTGGTATCCATCAAACTCAAATGATGTGCAAAAGAAAAGAAAGACAGACTTTAATTTCTGTGTCTGTATGTGGGACATTTCTTGCTGGTCCTAAATGCAGGACCCAGATAAATTAGCAGAGAAACTGATGACCAGGAAAAGTTAAACAACACTTTTAAACTGTCATGTGTGAGATTTTTAAATATTCTAGAGTATAAGTGTGCTGTATTTGGCTGCTTCAACATACTGTGTCTTGCAAATACTTGAAAGAGTAAAACTTTGCAAATAATGCAAAGGCCCAATTTGGTTAATCTATGTTTTGATACGTTGTGAGGATAACTTATTCATGTGAATGGACAAAATGAAATCTATCTGAAAACGATTTTACTTTAAGAAAACAGATAGCTGACTTGGGTAATATAAAGGCATGAAAGCAGAAGAGAAGAGATGTTAGGCTATTGCAAAGGGCAAACAACCACAAAGAAGAAAATGAAATGTTGCCTATAAAATGCAGAAATTATTATATAGGAGAAAATACTATGTACCTGGAAAGGTAGGTTATAGCTACTTCAGCTGGATTAAGAAGGGCTTTAAGGCATGCATAAACCATTAAATATTTTGAGGAAGAGTATACTAATCACAACAACTCTTCTGCAAGCAAGTATAGGTGCATTTCAACTTAAAATGGGATTGGATACCAATAAAACCATTTAAGTAAAAAATAAAATGGTAAATCAAAACTGCAGGTATTATACCTAACTTCCTGTGTTCATGACTTAGCTTAGCAGCACAGTACGCTGAAGAATGTCAATTGTCTACCCTCTGTGGTCCTAAAATTGTGCAGTATTCCTAAAGAGTTTCAAAGAACACAGAACTGCCTCTGAAAAGATTAAAATACAAAAATGTTATTTGTCTTCTTCTGAAGACACTATCCTAAAAATAAACAAAAAGTCATAAATTTGAGCCATAGTCATTGGGCAGTGTGTCTGCATGTAAGAAAGTGGGATAATGTGAGGCTAGAGGCAGGGAAGTTTATGGAGGTTTAGTGAGGTTGTGGCGTGAGGCAGAATATGGATTTCAACTGGGATCGAAGTTGGAATGACAGAACATAGATGTTGTATCAAAGGAATATGGCCTAAACTGTAATTGAGAAAAGTTATTCACAGAAAGGACAATTATTCTATGCTCAAAAATATGTGCTAATAAGAATAATGGATATTTTGCTATCACTGTAAGGGAGAGAGAATATGTACATTTGAATTAAATTTGTCCTTTTCAGTTTACTTTGAACATGACATCTGACTGCAACAGAGTGAACAGGTTGTTGGAAAGTCAAGATAGGTTGTTAGATGAAGATAGGTGGTTAGATCTCTACTACAGATTCAGAATAGGTAAATTTTGAATCAAGAAGGCAAACAGTGAAAAAGATGTTACCACAAAAAGGGCAGGGGGGAAGAGAGAAAAGGAAGGAAAAGGAAGGCATAATAGTCTGAGCAATGATTCCCAGACATATCACAACTAAATGCTGAGAAGGAGTAGATAACATCTACCATGGCAAGGACTCAGCTTGATTTGTATAAGGCTCTTGAAAAGGCAAGACTTTTCTGGATTGTTGTTTCTGTCAGTAAATATAATCACAGGCATAATTGTAAAGAAGTGAAGGCAGCCCAGTGCCGGTGGCTCACGCCTGTAATCCTAGCTACTCAGGAGGCTGAGATCTGAGGATCTCGGTTCAAAGCCAGCCAGGCAGGAAAGTCTGTGAGACTCTTATCCCCAATAAACCACTAGAAAACTGGAAGTGGCCCTGTGGCTCAAGCAGTAGAGTACTTGCCTTGAGCTGAAGAGTGGAGGGACAGCTCCCAAGCCCAGAGTTCAAGCCCTATGACCAACAACAACAACAAAAAAGTGAAGGCAAAAAGAAACTCACTACAGAAGAAAAGGAGGTTATATGATAATGAAGTGACATAGCCACAAGCCAAGGAATCCTGCCAACCTACATAATGTGAAAAGGCCAATGAACAGATTCTTTCCTAGAGTCTCCAGAAAGATTTAGTCCTGCTGACATCTTGCATTTAGGCCACAGAAAACAGATTTCAGGCTTCTGGCCTCTAGAACTATAAAAGAATAAATCCCTGTTATTTAAAATGGTAAGTTTATGTTTCTCCCCACCCCCACAAAAGCAAAAAGCACCTTAATACAAAGAATTCATGTAAAATATATGATTGATTGTGGGAAGGGAAAAAACTGAGAATTACAGATGCATTCAGGATAATCAGTGATTAGTGAAATAAAGAGAGAATTTCTAAAGAATAAAATATAGACCAAAATGCCTTAGGTCTTAGATCAGAAGTTTGTCATAGAGAATGGTAGAAGAATCCAATATGAGAATTTCTTACATATTCAGACTTTCTCTTCAGACCTAAAGGGAGGGTTGAGCTTTCTAGTCAGCTCTCTTGTATTTCATAGCTTTTTAAGAATCATAGTTTTTAATTTACCTCAATGGGCTTTCAGTTTATTGTTGGAAAGATGTACCAAAATGAACTAATGTGCTAGGCATATTAGTGATTTCCTCTGGTAACTTAGTATCTGAGTTATTTAAGTTCAAAGAAATTAGAGTATATAAACATATTGATATAAATGCATACCCTATGTATGTATTTCTAACTCAGGCATGATATGAAAAGAGATACATTTATATACACTCAGCTCTACACATCTCCGTATGAAATTGTTTTAGCTTCCTTCCCGATCTAACCTTGAGACTAAGGCAAGCTTATATCCACAATGAGTCTATCACTTGTTGATGAATCACAATGCTTGCTTATGTTTAATCATTGCTGATAGTAACAGCTGACAGCGAGACCTGAGGAGAGACGGGGCAGAGAGAACCTGAAACAACTGAATTTCATTTAATACAGGGGAAAAATTATTTTACAGATGACTGTTTTTGCATATGAATGGAGTGAACTGAAGGTTATTCCGCATATTTTTATGAAGTATATGAAATCACAGAGGATGAATTTATTTCCCTTTGAAAATAAACCCTAAAAATATTTCCTGATAAGCCGTTTAATTCAAGATAACAGAATACATTATCCTTTGACTTTTTACCATGAGAATTGCTTGTCTTAGCACTCAAGGAGGGTAGTAGATTCTGCTTCAGAGGCCCAAAAATGTCTTGGAAGAGTAAAAGTTAAAAGGGAAAAAAAAGCCAAGAATATCATTAAGGTCATTAACCATCAAGGGTGGGTTGAAAAGTTAGATTTGGTATAACTTATACCTACTTGGCATCTAATGACATACGTAACAACCTCTGTTGGGCCAATAAGAATGCATGAGGAAGCTTCCATTTCTTTGTTCAAAATGGAAATTTTCATCTTCAAAACAAAGTAAAACAAGCAATACTCCATCACCTTCACCAACCCACAGAAATTTTCTTCACTGTTTTTAATGTGCTTCAAACCAGTCCAAAAACAAGTCAAAATTGGGGATGTTTTCAAAGACCATGGCTTGGTTGTTTGTTTGTTTTATTTTTGGTAACCATGGCAACAACAAGCTTCTCTAGTTTTCTTAATTTGAGAAACAGAAGGGAAAATACATTGTGACCTAAGAGACACTCCGGTATCAGGCTGAAAGGGGCAAGGGATGGCTGCTGCAGTTTGTTCCTCTCTTATCACATTTTAAAGGAGTGGACCTAAGGCAGCTTGTATACTTCTCTGCTCGTCTTTGGCATCCAGCGATACAAACCTTAGATTTAAGTTCCAAGCAATGTTTGGATAGAAGTAATGGTTTCCATGGCCTCCTCTCAATCTTGGTTGACTTAGGAACATGACGTTACTCAATTAGGCCTACATCCAAGAGCAAATGCACTATATCAAGCTCCTACTTCTTTTCTTACTTTTCTATATTCCTCAGCTCTGAAACACTCCCCCTTCTGGGAAACATATTCCAACTAGAGTTATGTGAAAACAAGGCTAAGTCTTGATTCCAGAAAACCTCAAGCACATGTAAATCACTTTGGTGATTTCACATCCATCTTTGGCCTCAGCTATGGGTTTGATTGTTTGGGTTTATTCCTTCCCAAAGCTTCCCACCTCAGATCCCTTTCTCATCCCATTCTTGACCCTCCTCTAAGCTACTGGTTCCCTGCTTTCAGGCAAGAATGTCACACTTCATGACAGAATCCTTTGCTCTCACATATGGAGGATTGCCTTGATTTTCTCTTAATATATTCTGTGTTTGGGAATAAGATCTGAAGCTTTTCTATGTCATGGATATTGTGGGCACCATTGTCATTGTTAGGAGGGTATTAAGCCCTGCTGGGTCCTGATGGTGAAGGCCTTTCTTCAGTATCTCATATCTTTACCTTTCCCTCAGATCATTCCAGCTAAGATAATGTCTCTGTCTATTGTACATAGCTAGCAAAACAAGCTCCAAAGGTTTGTATTTATTTATTTTTAATAAGTGTTTTATTGTGAAAATACTGTACAGAGGGGTTACAATTACATGAGCAAGGTAATGAGTACATTTCTTACCAAGCATCATTGCCTCCTCCTTTGTTTCCCCTTCCCATCCCTTCCCATCCCCTCCCCGCCCCCGCCCCATTTCCCACCCCTCCACCCCGCACCAAAGTTGTAAAGTTCATCTTTAGACATAATGTCTTGTACATCTCATTGTTTCAATGGGCCCACCTGTATCCCTATTTAAACAATTTTTTCCCTTCCCCTCCACAAAGTATACCAACATCAAATAAAGTGAAAACAGGGGTTATACTGTGGGCAAGGGACATACAAAACAACAAAGAAATATCGTATAAATATGTTAGAAACCATAGCAAGAAAGAAAATCATTTGAGTCCTTATCTTGGGGTTCATTTCGTCTAAAATCAACTTACCTGACCATTTCTGCTTGTCTCAGACATAACGTCTTATACATCTCATTGTTGCAATGGGTCCACCTGTATCCCTATTTAAACAATTTGTTTTTTCCCTTCCCCTCCACAAATTATACCAACATCAAATACAGTGAAAGCTGGGGTTATACTGTGGGGGAGAGACATACAAAGCAACAAAGAAATCATCTTATAAATATGTTAGACATAATAGCAAGAAAGAAAGGTTTGTGAGTTTTGTTGTTGCTACTGCTGTTGCTTTGCTTGTTTTCTTTTATACTGGGGCTTGAATTCTGGACTTACTTTCTCCTTAGATTCTTTTTTCAGTTATTGATGGAGTTCTGCCATTGTACCCATGCCTCCATGTTTGCTTTTTTACTAGTTAATTGCAGCCAAAAATTCTCCAAAATTGTTTCATCTAAGCTGGCTCTGAACCCAGTTCTCAGTTCCTAACCTTCTGAGTAGCTTGCATTATAAGTCTGAGCTACAGGTGGTAGACTTAAAGTTATTTTTGATTAACTTTCTGTCCCCCAAACAAGTTCCTCCTGTTTGCACTGAGGCCAGGTACCTCTTTGGATGAACAGAACTTCTCTCCTGAGACATGTGAATTAGGAAATAAATGTGATGGGAAGGCATAGGAGGAAAATAAAGCTGCTCACATCTGTATCACAAGAACAATAATGGAGTACTCACTTGAGATCAACAAAGAAGACTAAGGGAAAAGTGAATATTGGGAAATAGTACTAGAACCCAGAGATAAATGTGATACTGATTATCCAGGGTAGAAGTATCAATGGACTTTGATTCCCTTGTCATTTTCCTCCACTCCAGCCAAGTGATTCCTCTTGTTAGGTCTGAGAAAATGACTTCTAGACTATTCAATTACACTGAATAATATTAATGCCTATGTACTCTTGGAAATATTTCTCCTCTGCAGTATATTTTTCATCTGTATTATTTTATCCAACATGCCACATTTCTAGAGGAAGATTATAAGCATAGGGAAGAAGTCATAGTTCTTATTTATTTTCAGGCTCCAAGGACTTCACAGGGATGATTATGTTCAACTATTGGGGAAAGAGGACCTAATCTACCAAAACATTTTCCTGATTCAGTGCTAAAGATATAGGTATCTTGCCATTTCCCCCCTTTCAATGAGCAATTCTTTCCTCTTTCGTTCTCCTTTCAATGTTCTCTCAGTTCCTCTTTACAAATATTTACAATTTCTTTCAGGAGAAACATTCCTGCAAATATCCACCACTGCTTGAAAGGTAAAACCAACACAGCAGCAAACTTCACTGTTTTCCTAATGGTGCTGCTGATCAAAGCCATGGCTTTGCATATACAACGCAAGTGCTCTTAACCTTGAATTACATCCCACTTCAGGCATGGTTGTTAATGAGGTGAGGCATTTGCTTACTTCATCTTGTCAGAAATAGGTAAGCACACATATGGTTTTGAAAGGCTGTGTACAAGCAGCATATTGACTCCACCTTTTATAGCTTGAAGATTCTTCTGATTCGGTACCACTCTATTATTTTTGAACAGAACATTTTTATAGTCATTTTCCTTTTCTATTACCTCATTATTCTTGCTTCTTTATTTAGAACCTAGGCCTTGCAAGTATTATTTAAACCTTACTCAGCTAATGTAGTGATTTTTAAATGTTATAATGTTCCATTTGACATTCCCACTGGCCCCATTTCTTGTGCAGAAAATGTATTCATTCCTATATCAATATACATATAGATATATGTATATACAATTTTTTGCCAGTCAGAGGTATAAAAAGATATTTTCTGTGCATACATTAGAGGTGTCATTACTAGTAGAATATAGAGAATCAAAAGTTATAAAAGAGCAACAGAAAAAAATGAAAAAAATAAGTCAAAGGAAATCAAAATAAAAGAATTGAAAAATATAAAGCTCAAAAAAATAAATTCTTAAGTTAAAGGGAATGCATGGAAAAGGAGCAAATGTAGTGACAGAAAAAAAATAAAGCAGATCAGAACCATAATAAATAAATAGAGGGGAAAAAAAGAATTAGATCAGGGGCTGATGGCACATCACAAATAAAAACAGGAAGGGAAACCTGCTCTTGGTGATAGGTCAATTCAATTTCACTGCAAAGCTCTGATTTCCTGTATGATCAGACATTTTAAAAAATTACCAAAATATTATCTTCCAAGTATTATTTTTATTAATGTTCTCTTCATTTCTGCAGGAGGCATAAAAATAACTGATGAGTGTGGGAACATAAGCTGTGCAGTTAGTGAGGCAGGGGTGTAATTAGAACATGCTGTACTATGCAGTAAACAAAGCTATTATGAACGAGAGAGTCCTTTATAGAGTATTTAAAAAGAGGATGGAAATAATATACTTTCCCTTGAATGGCTTAAAAGCTCAGCTGGTACTACACTGAGAAATCAAAGGAACGGTTGGAGTTAATCGGCCAGTGGATGTGGATCTAGTTAAATGCTTCCACAAATATTACTGATACGTGTTTTATTCCACATGAAATTATATATATATATATGTATATATATTTCTTGATCTCTTTCCTGTCCAAAACTTTGTATTTTGAGTGCAATTTCAACAACTTAGAAAGAATAAAATTCATACTCTTTAACTTATGTTTTAAGTTCATTTTTAGTATTTTTAATCATTATAATTTACAATCATAGAATATAAAATACATGCTATGTTCTCTGAAATTGCCCTGCACCTCAGTAAAATAAACTCCAATTCACCTGGGTCAGAAAAAGTTTCTTATTCAAGAAGTATGTCTATTCTTTACTTTGTATGTTAGGGTTCTCCAGAGAAACAGAAAAATTAGTTGTATATAGATAGGTATACACACACACACACACATACACACACACATAACCCCATGCAATTACAGAGGTAAAGAGGGCCCATGATGACCATCTACTCTCTCAAAAAGCTAATAAGGAAGGTTAATAGTGTAGATAAGTGAAAGTCTGACAACATCAGAATTAGGGACACTGGAGATTTCATTGTTAGTTCAAGGTCAAACACCTAGAAAGCTAAAGCTTCACTGGTCAAACTCCAAAACTTTAATGACTGGAGAAACTGAGAACCAATGGTAGTAGATGAAGGGTATGTCAACTCCAGAATAGAGAAAGCTCTCATGACAGATGGCTTTTTGCTCTTTAATTGAATGGATGGTATCTGGACATATTGGGGTAACTCTTCCTTACTCAGTTCCCTGATTTCAAGTGCTGGTCATTTCTGGAAACACCTAACCTTACTTAAGCAAAAACAATGTTTTTTCCCAAGTAACAAGGTATCTCTTAATACAGTCAAGCTGACATCTAAAACTATCACATGAAATAAGGCCAGGGTAGTTAAAAATGACAATATATCAAAAGGTTTTATTGCCAAAGCTCTATAAAATGTGTCAAATATCACACAGTGCTTTTCCGTTCTCCCTAATACCTTAATATGTTAAGAAAAAATTATCAAAATTTTAGTCTATAATCTAGGTGATTTTTTTCAATTTTTTCACATATAAGTTTTCTAAGTAATTACATATTAATATAGTTTTGTTTGCTCTGACAAATTTAACCAGAGAACCCCAATAAAGTGAATTTTTGTGTTTTGCTCTATTTCTCATACAACAATCTTTAATAAACATGGTTTGATCACTTGTAGCTTGAGAAACAGTAATGTATATATTTGCCTTCTCAGGGTATAAACTCTACAAAACAACAATGACAAAAAAGTAAGATGGTTATGATTACCAGAACAACCAACTATACACAAGGGAGATGAATGCTTTAAATGCATAGATGGCTTCAGAAGAAAGAATATACTTCAGCTGGCATGGGAAAATGGAGAAGCAGAACTCCAAGGAACATTTTACATAAATAAATGAACCTAACTGCCTCACTTGTGTAACTTGTCACAAAGAAGTTGAGGCATTCAGATCGACTTCATGTAGGCATCCATTTGTGCAGCCAACGGCATACATCTAAGTCTAAGAATAAAACATAATTCTTGTCTCTAAAGAACTGAGAGCCCAGGAAGAATGGCGAATATGTTCTTCAGGGAAAGAGAAACCTGTGAAAGGCGATGGGACAATACCCATCCAATAAAAGGATGGTTAGAGCATCTTAGGTCCAGGGGATCAGGAACAGCTTGTCAAAGATGAATACAGGAAAGTCTCCCTGCTTCAGTGGCTTTTTGTGTTGTTCTAGTGGTCCCTTCTCTACATAGAACTAGATGGATCCCTTTGCAAACTTGATGCAGCAGATCCTTTCCTTCTTCCTTTAAAGGCCCAAAGGCCTAACTTAACCCATTCTCACATGTTCTAGATTATGTTCTGATTATGACCAGTTTCTTTGCTCTCTTCCCCTTTTCACGAAGAGCCTGTTAGATATTCCTCCAACGCAGCTTATGCATGATCTTAGGATCTTGCTCTGATTTTTGCTTTAAAAGTCACTCTCCTTGGACTTTCCTTAAATGTGTAATCAAATATCTTCTGCTTTAATCAAATTTTGTTCCTAACCAAAATACTTAAAACAGAATCCTTCTTCCCTCTTCTTTCTATATGCCTAAAATCACTTTATTGGTTTTTGGGGGGGTAAGATTTTATTACCTGATAATTTATTATTCATTTTTTGGTCTGCATATAGAATATAAGTTCAATGAGAAAAGGGATTTTGTCAGTTTGTTTCCCTAGTGCTGAGAACACTTCTCCTCACATAAAAGACATTCAATAATTTTTTTAAACGAATGAATAAAACAACAGGGTAAACTTGAAGAAAAATTGTAGTCACCATTTAAAAATAGTCACAAGCCAAATTTTAGCTCAACTAGAATCATAGTCCCCAATCAACAATTCCTTTAGTACTGATTGCCTTATAAAGTGATAATGGTTATTATTGTTGTTTTCTTTTTTATTGTCGTTGATTGTGGGGATTGAACTCAGGGCTTGAGTGCTATCACTGAGCCTCTTTGTGCTCAAGGCTAGTGTTCTACCACTTGAGCTATAGCACCACTTCTGTTTTTTGTTTGTTTGTTTTGGAGGGGTTTTTTGCTTATTTTTGTTTTGTTTGTGTGTGTGTGTGTGTGTGTGTTGAGTGGTTATTTGTAGAAAAGAATGTCACAGGGACTTTTCTGCCTGGGCTGGCTTCCAGGAGTTTATCCTATGGAAGAAATCTGCAGCTTAGAATGGCATAATCTTTAATTAAATGTTCCTCCAACATTAATGCTTCATGATTCAATAGATAAAAGTATCTACATACAATGGAGTCTGTGAATAAAGCTGTGGAACTTTGAAATGGTAATATTTCCTCAAGATCAGAATCTTTGACATAAGTGGTTAATAGAGATGTGAATATATTTGTGAATTTTGAATTTGGTAAATTAAAATTAGTTTCTTGATAGGATGAACTTAATTACAGAAAGAGATGTTAATCTCCAAAGCCATTGGACAGTTGTGTCAATAAAAATAGACATTTGATTTTTAAGCTTTTTTTTTGGTTATAAAAACCAACTTAAATTCATTGAAAACACTTTGCCTTTCAAGTGTTGTGTCAGAAAATGTGCAAACCACATAAAAACATGTGACCTGTGCCATGCCTCCTCTCATTGAGAACTTTTCTATCTTTCAATGTCCTGGTACCTAAAGCCACATAGAACGTCTTGTATTTCAGATATCATGGTGAGCTATGAAATTAGTATATTGTCTTCCTTCAAGGTTATTTTGCAGGAAAACAAAGGTGAGCTCAATTTGGGGACAGAGAAAAATGGTTCCACTTGGTAGGAATGGTTATTCTACTTTTTTCCCCTTCTTGTTCTGAGTTTTGATTGCTAT
This sequence comes from Dipodomys ordii, assembly GCF_000151885.1. NCBI lineage: Eukaryota > Metazoa > Chordata > Mammalia > Rodentia > Heteromyidae > Dipodomys > Dipodomys ordii. The sequence continues at coordinate 5,963,702 of NW_012267241.1, forward strand.
GTCTTTCCTTCATTTTTGTCAACATCACTGAAATAGAAGAATTATTTTTAGCAGTGAGGACACAATGGAAAATATGTGGGAACTTTGCCAATTTTTTCCTCTTTTTGATCCTCCATGGAGATTTTTTGCTACCAGCTATCGAGAAGGTCAGGCGAGAAAGGCATTTTGATAAACTCACTTGTAAAATTGTTCTAACAAAGCAACTGTGAGCTACTGCTTGATCAAAATGACAGACATCAATCAGAATAATAACTTCAAATATGAGATTTTCAATTAGCGAGTGAACATAAATAAACGTGTCTGGAAAATCAGCATAAGGAATTTTCAAAGGAGACAGCCATACATAATAAGGGAGAGAAGGGCAGCAGGGAAAAGGTATACTACTCAGCAAATGCAAAATAGCCCCCCCCCCAGAACCCAGGGTCAAAAACAATCTAGAGAAAACAGCTTGCTGATAAACAAAGATCCACGCACAATTATCCTTGAGTGATGGGTTTGAGCTTATGTACCTTATTAGAGGTTGGCTAGCCAGACTCATTTTTGTTTGAGAGAGGTGAGAATAGAGTTAGTCTTCCTGTGTTGCTTAGCCTGGCTTGCTGAATATCTCTCCCAAATGCAGTGGATTAGATACAGTATCAGAATAGAAAGTCTGGCACAAGAAGGAATACTCTAAAGGGGAAACAGGAATGTTAAGAAGGTCAGGGAATTTTCCAAAATGTTGAGGTTGTTATTTTCAGCTAAATAATTTAAAATTTGCCCATGGAGGTAGTCCTAAAAAATCACAAGTTTTTAAAACAACCAATACCCAATGAGTGCACGAGGCTTACTTTTCAAGTGCAAGGATGGAGCTAGAAGCGGGGATACTTGGCTAGCCCCAGGCTTTACAGACTATACAACGCTACTGTAATTATGGTGACTACAACAAAACAAAGGTTTCAAAACTCTGTGTATTATTATATTCCACCTTTCACCAACATGCCACAAAGGTCTCTTCGAACAATAACTCATTAATCTTTACAATACCCTAGTGAAGTACTCAATGATGTATATGTTATTAATATTTTGCATTTCCATTGTATTACCCCCCCAAAGGAGTTGCAAGTAGGGTTGGGCTCAAATTGTAAAACAGAAACCACTTCAAATTGAGAGAAATTGTATTATAGATAGATTTGTTGAATGAGAACCCCATTATACAACTACTTAAAGAAAATAAAAAATAAAATGAAAACAAAAAGTTAGGCAAAATACAAATAAATGTTTTATTTTTGTATATATTTTTATTGTAAAACTAGTGTACAGAGGGGTTACAGTTATGTGAGTAAGGTAATGAGTACATTTCCTATCCAGCATTGTTACCTCCTCCTTTGTTTTTCCCCTACCATACCTTCCCTACTCACCTCCTCAACTACCCACTCCCCAAATTGTAAAGTTCATTTTCAACATAGGTCTTGTACAGCTCATTGTTACAATGGGTCAACCTGCATCCTTATTTCAGCATTTTGTTATTTCCCTTCCCCTCCCCAAATTAGAAAACTGTATATACAATATGCAGGGCACTGAAACAGGGGTTATACCATGGGGGAAGAACAAACAAAAGAAACAAAAAAAATCACACAATACATTATAAATCCATTAAAAACAACAGCAAGAAAAATAAAACCATTTGTGTCCTTATCTTGGGGTTCATTTTGCTTAGTATCATCTTGTATAGTCATATGTACATAGCTTTTGACCTTTCCTGCTTGTCTTAGACATATACTAGTTACTGCAAATAAGGGAAACCATGGGATTTATGTTTCTTTGGCCTTGGCTTACTTCATTTAATATAATTTTTCCAAGTCTTTCCATTCCTAACAAATGGCACCAGGTCATTCTTTCTGAATAATTGTCTTAGAAAAAGTTTTGTTTTTCATGAATATCTACATACATTTTCAGGAAGAAAAAAAAGTAGTACAGAAAAAAGTGAAACAACTGATCATCTACCCTGAGATAGTTATGGAATTTTTTTCTTTCTTGTGTGTGTGTGGAGGGGAGGGGCTCGGGAGGGGCTTGGGCCTTGAACTCTGGGCCTGGAAGCTGTCCTTCAGCTTTTCAGTTCAAGGCTAGCTCTCTACCATTTGAGCCACAGCTCCATTTCCAGTTTTCTCAGTGGTTTGTTGGAGATAAGATTCTCAGGGACTTTCCTACGCAAGCTGGCTTTGAACCACGAACCAAAGATCTCAGCTTCCTGAGTAGGTAGGATTACAGGAGTGAACCACCAGCACCTGGCTTGGAATTATTTTTCTTTTTCTTTTTTTAATTTGGATGCCCCATTGCTGTAAGTTCAGACATTGAACAGATGCTACAGTGTCATTTTCACATTTTCTTAGTTTCTGGTAATAAGTGGCCTATCAGAGATCTACAACATTCGGTGTTATCTTTATCCTTCTGGATGCCCAGGTTGCTGGGGAGGCTCTCCTATCTAGTAAAGCCAGGAAAAGATTTGAATGAATTTAATTATAGACACCTGAGACCATTTGCTTTCCATCTAATGGAGACATTCTTCTTAAGTAACTGTTCAAAGCAAAAGCTGATTTTAAAATGTATTTCACATATAGTTTCTTCAGAAATTTCTCACATCTAATTGGTAATTTCAATACTTTATCAACTGACACTGAGAATGGCTCAGACTTATGTGAATAGACCTACTTTTGGATTGGATTCTTTAATATAAAAAAGCATATAAACATCATAATTTGTGGATGTCATATAAGATACATAAACTTATGGCCACAAAACAAAAAAAAAAAATATGCTCACAGTTCAGTAAGAACTGAACCAGTCTCAATAACCAATATTCTAAGCCAGTAAAAGAATTCATGAATGTACTAGCTAATTCTCAAGTAATGTGGAAAATTTCTTTCTTTTTTGTGTTACTATTTCTTACTTGAGAATTAGGGTCACCATCTTACACTCTAAAAATTTATGGTTTCTTTTAGATTGTGTATCATGAAATTTTATACTATGAATATTTATATTCTATTAACCAAATGTAGCTAAAGTAAAATTGTTTTGAGGACTACAGTGTTGTAATTTCAACTAAGATCAACCTTATCACCCCTGAACCTATTCTGTTCTTTCTCTTTCCCAAGATAACCATAACTTTTATCTGCCAATTGTCTATTTCCAGCTTTCTGAATGTGTTGCTGTCATTTTGAGTTTGAAATCCTTACCCAAGTATTATTAAAATATGAAAAATATTACTCATTTTGTGTCTTGTTCCTTGTTTTTTAAACAGGCTCTGTTTTAATAAGATTTGTGACATACAAAATAAGAAGTCACAGCTGTAAAGAAAAAATCTGCTATTAGGAAGAGGTAACAACAATGCTCGATAGGAAATGCACACATCACCTTACTCATGTAAATGTAATCCTTCTGTACAGTATTTTTACAATAAAAAACATATTTTAAAAAAGAAATAACCTGCTATTAATCCATAAACACTACTGCTGGATTTGGTTCAGACTTCTTTGCAAGAAAGTGTGAATGATGGAACTAAATTTTGAGATTCTGCCCCCAGAATTCTGCAATTTGTTTCTCCTTCTCTACAGATAATCATGATCCTGAAACTGCTATGTGCCATCTTCTATGGAAATACTGATAATTATATTATTAATAGATAATAGTTTAGAACTCATTTACCCACCACACAGGGTTTAAAAAACATTTTACTGTTTGTTATTTTGTTGCACAGTTTGCTATCCATCAGTTAATCTGTATAAATATTTTTATTCACTCTTTTTTTTGTGTGGTCATGGGGCTTGAACTCTGGGCCTGGACGCTTTCCCTGTGCTCTTTGGCTCAAGTCAAACGCTCTACCAGTTGAGCCACAACACCACTTCGGTTTTCTAGTGGTTTATTGGAGATAAGAGCCACCAGAGCCCAGCTCATTTTTATTTTTTATTGTCTTTAAATTGTTGTACAAATGAATTTCCATTTAACAAAACAGTTTGTAGCCATACCGTTCAGTAAATCGATGAAAGCCTTACATTTTTTTTTTGTAAAGATACTATACAGAGAGGTTACATTACATGAGTAAGGTAATAAGTACATTTCCTGTGGAACATTGTTACCTCCTCCATTGTATTTCTCCTACCATCCCTCCCCCACCACCTTCCCAACTCCTCCCTCTCCCCCCCCACTCCTAAGGTTGAAAGTTTTTTTTTTTTTTTTAACATAGTGTCTTTTACATCTCAACAGTAACCACTGGTTTACCATTTCCCATAGATTTTGGAAATCAGGTAAAACACAGTTTTGATTTTACTATTATCCACAAATATAAAATAAATTTTTGCATTTTCCTTATATATCTGAACATTTATTTTCTATTGAGTAGATCTGTAAATGCAATGAAAGGACTTAGAACATGTATAATTTTACATTTCCTATATATTGCTAAATTGCTTTCCAAGATAATGCTACTAATTTACTACTACCCATTCTCCATGGCACAGTAGAGTTCCGGCATAGTTTTTCCATTCAAACATTTAAAAAATATCAATCTAATGGCTTTCACATAAAACCACGTTCTTTTATTTATTTTTGTTTTCTGAAAAGGAAAACCTTTGAGATTCTACTTTCTTTAGTGTGTGTGCTGTATTTGAGCCACATCTGCATTTCTGGTTCATTGGATGGAAGTGTTTCATACACATTTCTGCTCAGCTGGTTTCAAAACTCAATCTTGATCCCTAGATCTCAGCCCCCTACACAGCTAGGATTACAGACCAGAGCCACCAGTGCCTGCTCTACTGTTTGTTCTGAAACTTACTTTTTTTTACCCTTTATGGGAATCTCTGTTTTAATACTTTCTTATTTTTTTATTCTACAGTTTTTTGATTGACTTGCAAACATATAGTATGTTATTTGCAGTGAAATATCCCCATATATTTTCGTTAATTATTTCTAATGTGTATGCTATCCCTTTTTGTATCTGAAAAGCTTTTCATAGTGTAAAGTCTTAGTTTTATATATTTTGGTATTTTCTGTATCTTGTTTAAAAAGTCTTTAGATTTTTTACTATAAAAATATATTTCACTGTATTTTCTTCTAAAAGTTTTCTAAGTTCAGTGTTAGTATAGGTCTTTTCCATATGAAATTGGTTTATGTCTGTTTTGTAACAGTGATCTGCATTTATTTTCCCTGTGAATAGCTATTTTTCAAACAATATTAGCTCTGCTATCTCTCACTGATTTTTAATACTTCTTTTGTCTCACATCAACTTCTCACATACATGTGAATTTTGTTTTCCCCTTTCATTGTGCAGTGCTCCAACATTAATGTCTTAAAAATGTTGCAAAATACTAGGAAGAATACTTATTCTTTTATAACTTCTCTTCTAAAATATTCATTACACTTTATTCTTCCCATTTATTCATATATCAAATCCTTCAGTATACACATTTAAAATTTTGTTTGTAATTATATTGCTTTATATATAAAATACTATTTAAGACCAATATATTTTCATGCCATTGTCACAAAGATTTTAGTTGGATGAGTCTTGTTTTTTAATTTCATTCATTCATTCATTTATTTATTTGTGTGCCAGTCCTGAGGTTTAAACTCAGGGCCAGGGCACTGTCCCATAACTTCTTTTGATCAAAACTAGCTATTTACCACTTGAGCCACAGATCCACTTCTGGCTTTTTGTTTTTGTTGTTGTTGCAGTTTATTGGATATTAGAGATTCACGATCCTTTTGCCAGGCTGGATTTGAACCACCATACTCAGATCTCAGCCTCCTGAGTAGCTAAGATTACAATGATGAGTACAAAGATGAGCCATAGGTGCCTGACTAGATGAATCCTTTGTTTTCAAAAAAATTTTTAACCCTTTTTTTCCTTAATTGTTGTATCACTTGTGATATATGTGTTATGTTAAATTTACATTTGGACACCTTTTTGTATTTACTATTTTTTTTGTTTTGTTTTATTTTGTCAGTCATGGGGCTTTAACTCTGGGCTTGGGCGCTGTCTCTGCGCTCCTCAGCTCAAGGCGAGAGCTCTACCTCTTGAGCCACAGCACCATTTCCAGTTCTCTAGTGGTTTATTGGAGATAAGAGTCTCACAGACTTTTCTGCCCAGGCTGACTTTGAACCACAGTCCACAGATCTCAGCCTCCTGAGTAGCTAGGATTACAGGTGTGAGCCACTGGTGCCTGGCACTATTTTGTTTTAAATGCTGGTAATGGGGCTGGAATTCTCAGCTTTTTCTTTCATATACAATGTTCTACCACTTGAGCTACTCCTTGTCTTAAACATTTTTGCTACTTGCATGTGTTTCTAATGCATTTATAAGATTATTTCTTTGTTGCTTTGTATGTCCCTCCCCCACAGTATAACCCCTGCTTTCACTATATTTGATGTCAGTATAACTTGTGGAGGAGATGGGGAAAAACAAGTCGTTTAAGGATACAGGTGGACCTGTTGCAACAATGAGAAGTACAAGTTGTCATGTCCACAACGAGCTTTACAATGTCTGGGAGGGGGGGAGAAGGATTGGGACTTGGGGGGGAGGGAGGAGGCTGGGAAGGGATGTGAAGGGTAAACAAAGGAGGAGGCTGCAATGCTTGGTAAGAAATGTACACATTATCTTGCCCATGTAATTGTAACCCCTCTGTACAGTATGTTCACAAATAAAAAAAAAAGAAAAAGAAAAAGAAAAAAAAAACTTTTTTGCTACTTAATCTGAGATGAGCCTGAAGGACCTGCATGCCAAACCTTTCAAGACACTATTAAAAATGGCAGCAGAGCCAGATGCTGGTGGCTCTTGCTCAGGAGACTGCTGAGAATCGTAGTTTGAAACGTTTGGCTTGTTATTGCTTTTCAGATTCACCATTGCTGATGAAAAATATTGTAAAGAAATGTTCATTTTTTTGTGGGGGGGGGTCGGTTGTGGGGCCTGAACAGTGGACCTGGGCACTGTCCCCTGGCTCTTCAGCTCAAGGTGAGCACTCTACCATTTGAGCCACTGTGCTACTTCTGTTTTTCTGAGTCATTAATTGGAGATAAGAATCTCATGGACTTTCCTGCCAGGGCTGTCTTTGAACCAGGATCCTCGGATCTCAGTCTCCTGAGTAGGTAAGATTACAGGCGTGAGCCACCAGCACCCTGCTATGTTAGAAGATTTTTAAGGTAAGCCTCATACACAATTTTTCTGAACTCTGTCATTAGCGTTAACTTGTTGTGCATAAACTTTTGCTGTGCTACCAATAAATCTTTGCATTTTTGTTTAATTAATTTGATTTTTGTCTTTACTTTTTTCTCCCAATTTATTAGGGATTTTTATCAGCATAAAGATATATTTTTACTCATACATTACTAAAATATTTTATCATTCATAAAAACATTGGTTTTCTCATGTAATACCATCACCTTTTGCTCCAGTGGTGAAAATCACTAGGCTTTCTAAGGTTAAAACATCTTTCTAATCTTGATATAAATTCTAGTTCTTATCCTGATAATTAATTGCATCTAACTTCTTTTTAAAAATTTTAACTTTACATTGTGTTGATGGCAGCATTTGTACTTACAAATAAAATTATGTTTTTTGCTTTATTTTGACTCTATCTTAGTAAAAATGATAACAGTTGTATTAAATAAATTGGGTGTCTTAAGTTTTAAAGCTAGAGACTGCCTCTGTCTATCAATTAAACTGAACAGGATATATGTACAGTGAGGTAAGGAAAACAAGAAGTTGGAATTATTGTCTATTATTTTAGTGGCCAGGAACACTTAGTTCTGATTATCATTTTTATTTGAGTAATTAAGTTTACATGTTTCTTTCAGATTGATCATTTGTTTTCTCCAAATGTGTTGGGATGAAGTTTTTCATGGTGCTATGTTGCAATTTAAAAATGCAAATATTTTATTTGCAGTTGCTTTCTGTTCATAACACTTGTTTTGTTATGGATTGTATTTTTTAGTGGACACTTGGTATTTGATCCTATGGATGCTATGCAATGCAATATTTTGTTTCAAGTACAAAACGAAAGCTCAAACAACGGTCACTAAGAAATCAGTTATTTAAACATCCTTTTTTTATAGTGAGAGTATAAAGATTTCTCTCTTTTAGGACTGGACACTTGACTCAAATAGTAGAACATGAGGCTCTGAATTCAAATACCAGTGTTGCCCTCCCCTCATTCCCTTCCAAATATTCATGATTATTTTCTCTCATGTATATCACCACCCAAACATTTAGTTTCACTGAGCATGACCAAGAGCTAAGACATTATCAGGGTGTAACCTAAACCATTACATTATGGAACACACTAACTTATCACTCTTAACTATCACATTATATTTAATGATTATTCTCATCCCATTGCTCCTTCTCTTCCATTTTCTGACTACCACTATTCTATGATAAAAATGTTTTGGATTCCACATATAGGAGAGATCGTGCAATTTTTAACATAATATTCTTTAATGAGCTACTTTTATTTCTTGAGCAGTCAGCTGAGTTTTCAAATCCCTTTTGTTAACATGTTCTAAAAACTATGTTTAATTACATTAATTGTTATATTGTGGGGCTTTGTTTTCTGTTTCTACTTGGTAATTTTTTCAGCCTTTTAGTTTGTTGTACTTACTCTATTTTGAGGAGTTCATTGGTTGAAATTCCCTCAAAAAGTATTGTTTTGTTACTTTTAAACTACATGTTCTCAGTTACATTTAGTTTAAATATTATTTTAGCACACAAAGTTTGTATTTAGCAATTTACTTTATATTGCTTCTAAATATTTTATTTTTATTTTTCTTTCCCTGATCTATTATAAATTGATTATTAATAATATTTATTGTGATCTGCCTAGTGGTAGAATGCTTTTCCTTATCTCATTTATAACTTTACATAAGCTTTTGATCAAGCGAACCATTGATTGTACTTCCTAATCATTTCAGTTTTCAATCTGAAGTCACTTCACTATGGTGCTTTGGAGGTTGCCTTTCTTCATTGTATTGCCTCTTTGATTATCATATTACAGATAATCATGTTGTAAAGAGCCCTTACTACATGAACACACATTAGTACTACATAAACTATGAAAGGAACAGGGCACGAGATAAGTCATCATGACTGGATTCTGTTTTTCTTGTTAGCATTGCTTCTTTCATTGCTGTAGGCAGCATGGTTTATATAGAACATGACTCATATCCTCTGTCATCGGCTATCTTCAAGATGGGGTGATTGGAACAACATACTGTTGGCTTGATAGTGACACTTACGTTTATATCTGTGGGATACTCTGGTATTCAATAAGAGAGTACATAAAGGAGCTCTGTATAGTTGTGCCTAGGTGTTTTTGTTGTTCATTTCTTCATCTGTCATATTGATTTGGTGTTCTTATCTAATAAATAACATCCATGATATGACACAAGTTGGTATTTTTAATGTGCCTGGGTATATAGACCTATCTTATACATGTATAAGATATGCCTATCTTATATATGTATCTTAGACATATCTTATACATGTATCTCCACCTTATCCTTCATCCAGTGTTAATAACAACAATATTTCTTTTTACTTATGTATATTAAATCACCCTTTTCTATCTTCTATACCTCTGCATTATCTTATTATTATGTTATATTATATATATATTATATATATATTATGTTATAATATATATATTATAGTATTATGTCTCTGGACTATTGTAATAATTTTCTAATGGTTTTTACACATCAGCATTTTTTTGTGTATGAGCTCTAGTCCATTCCAAAATAGCTCTGAAATTACTGTCTGAAGTAAAAGTGTGTCCATGTCATTATCATTCACAATCTTATAGTGGACTGTAAGGACTGTCATGGACATAAGTCTAACCTACCTTCTTCTGCTTCTGGCCTCAGCTTTTTCTTCAGGTCTCTCTCAGTCCATGATTTCCAAGCACCCCTCACGTTTTGGTTTTCTGATGATTATGTTCAGTTCCTCATTTGCTCGTATGTTTTATCCACTGTATTTTGTATCCCACATTGTCAACGTATGCCTGACCCTGGTTCACCTGGTGATCATTACATATTCTCAGAATTTGACGCCAGGATCAGTCTTCTTGACAGTGTTTTAAATCTCAGTTCTCAGGATGAGATTCAGACTTGATGGATATAGATTTCTTAAAACTGTGGTTGCTCACTTTGTTATCACTTCTGCTGATCCCGAAGTGAACTCCTTGAGGGTAAGAACCAAGTGCTGCTAATCTCTAGCTCCAAAAAGTAATCACCCGGTACACAATGGGAAGGCTCAACAAATATTTGCTAAATTCATAAATAAGTGATTAACCTATTAAAATTCAGGAAATGATTCAAATTGAGGCCAGTTGAATAAAGATGGTTCCTATTAATAAATTAGAATCCCATGAGAATTATGATGGATATTATCATATAATTTTTAGTGTTAGAAGTGAATATCTACCTACTGATCAGCACACTTGCTACTTGCTCTGGACCTTGTACAAGACATCAGAGAACTTTGATTTCTCTAATATTCACAGAAATAGTAAAAGAAACACCTAATCTTTCTGTAGGAAAATGAAGCCTGTTCTTTTTTTTTTTTTTTTTAAATTTTATTTTATTTTATTTGTGAACATACTGTACAGAGGGGTTACAATTGCATGGGCAGGATAATACGTACATTTCTTACCAAGCATTGCAGCCTCCTCCTTTGTTTACCCTTCCCATCCTTCCCAGCCTCCCCCCTCCCCCCATCCCTATCCTTCTCCTTCCCCCCTCCCTCCCCCCCCCTTCCCCCCCAACCCCCCTCCCCCCGCACCGACGTTGTAAAGCTCGTTTTGGACATGACAACTTGTACTTCTCATTGTTGCATCAGATCCACCTGTATCCTTAAACAACTGGTTTTTCCCATCTCCTCCACAAGTTATACTGACATCAAATATAGTGAAAGCAGGGGTTATACTGTGGGGGAGGGACATACAAAGCAACAAAGAATGCGTTAGAAACACATGTATGAGAGAAAAAACATTAAAATACATATCTAAGGGTTCATTTTCCTGACATCACATTATCTGACCTTTTCCGCTTGACTCGTACATATACTAGATATTGCAAATAAGGGAAACCATGGGACCTATGTTTCTTTGGGCCTGGTGAAGCCTGTTCTTTTGATCCTAACATCTCCAATGATTTTTCTGGATTTTGGTTGCTAATGTCCTTGTGTTTCTGTGTATCCATTCTTTAAAGTAAATTCCAAATAAAGACATCATGGCCACCCACTTCTACCTCTACCTCCCTGCTTGCCTCTTCATTTACCTATACCTCTACTCCCTTTAATACAGTTCGGCCATCCTTGGCCCTGTGGTTCACGTGCATAATTCCTATTAATTTCAGGAAACGGCAGGCACTAAAGCAATAAGAGTGAATTTAATTTAAAAAGTGCAATCATGTTCTGCCTTGTGTTGAACTGGACTCAGAATTATTTGTGACTGTGATTTAGCATTATTTCTATGGAGGAGAACCTCCCTGTTTAATACTAATAGTCCTTCAGGAAGTTTCATTAGAGTGAACTGCAATTTTTATGGCCCAGGATTTAACAAACTCCAATCTAAAGTCACAGTGCCACTTTCTTCCAGCCTCACAATCTCAGATGAAATTCTGAATTCGACCAATCTCAGCCCAGGCAGGACACAGCCCATCACCCAAGTTTCCTTACAAAATCTCATACACCAGAGACCTCACGCCTCTCCCTTTCTCCTGAGCGCCTTTCGCTTGAAATTTCTCTGCGCAACACTCCTGACAACAACCTGTCTGCAGATGTACCAACAGCTGCTCCTGCTGAAAAATGGGCTTGTCTCTCTCTTGGGGGCTATGATTTCTGGCATATGCATGCCTCCTACTGTCTCTTTGGTTTTAAAAGCAATTTTCAGCACACCTGCTTGCTTGAACTTTACTGACAAGCCCTCTTAAGAGTTCACTGAAGAAAAAAATATCCGTTTTTAGGTACTTCGCTGTAATTTTAAATTTCACTTTAAATCTCCCAGTAAAGTGTTTACCCATGTGGATGGAGAGGCAATCTGTGTTGAGACAATCCTAGTGCCTCAGGCAGGATCTCATCAGCTCTCATATCACAGCAGATAGAGAAAAGGATGATCCATTAAGGCAATAAGGCTAACTCGTTCCTCCCACCAGAATTGTTCCTCTGAGTGCATTTGTTACTGCCATGTCCAGTCTTGGTTTGAGCATCACCTAAGAAGAGATTATATCTCACTCAAAATATCCTCTTACTGAGCCACATCCTAGTGGCTCACATCTGTCTGTAATCCTAGCTGCTGAGGGACAGCGGTTCAAAGCCAAACGAGGCAGGAAAGGCCATGAGCCTCGAATCTCCAATTGACTACCAAAAAGCTGGAAGTAGAAGTATGGTTCAATTGTTAGGGAACTATCCTTGAGGGGGAAAAAAGGCTCAGGAACAGCACCAAGGCCCTGCATTTAAGGCCTGGGATCTGCACACATAAAAACGAATTCTCTAACTAAATAGTTCTGGTTTGGTTCAACCAGAATTTCAACAATAACAAAAAATCTAGATTTGTACCTTAACATTCTTGATGAAATTTCCCTTTCCGTGTATAACAGGAGCAAATCTCATAGGGTAGAGATGAACTTGGCAATTAATTCTGAAAACATTTCTTTGAATGCTTTGAGTGTTAATGAAATCACTTAAAGTAAGAGACTATTCTTGGCGATCATATGGGCTTTGTCACCAACTTGCCCTTTGCCATTTGAAACTCACTTGATTGTGTCTGTCCAATTATTAAAGGGATTTTTGAAAAATTGTTGTGTTAGAACTCACCCAACTTGTTTAGAACTCACCCAGCTTGTTATAATCAATAGGGCCTAGTGACTCAACACAGCTTCCTAAACCTATCAAACTCATTCATGGACCTATGCTAAGCTCCCATTTACCAATTATCTTTTGGATGTTACTTCATGTAGTCTTCAACTAATTATTGAAAACTATCTTTTTACAATTTTAGCTCCTAAACATGAGCATCACCTTCAATCTCCTCATGACTAAAAGTCATGACTCTGCCCCTGCTGTCGGCACTCCTTGCTTCTGAGAAGATGGTACTTCTCTTTGAGTAGAGAAGAAGAGGAATATGGGTAATAAGACTCATTTCATTCATTTTTTGTTTCCTTTGTATGTTATTTCCCCACGGTATAACCCTGTTTTCACTGTATTTGACATCAGTACCCTGCACCTTGTATATACATTTTTCTAATTTGAGGAGGGGAAGGGAAATAACAAAATGCTGAAACAAGGATACAGGTAGACCCATTGTAACAATGAGATGTACAATATAATATGTTGAAAACGAACTTTACAACTTGAAGCTGGGAGATGGGAGTTGGGGAAGTGTGGAGGGAAGGGATGGTAGGGGAAAAATAAAGGAGGAGGCAACAATGCTCGATAAGAAATTTATTCATTACCTTACTCATGTAATAATTTTACAATAAAAATAAATAAATAAAAATATAGAAAAGGCTAATTTTCATTAATTTGAAACAATTGTTAGAATGGGAATTCTATCCCCAGTAAGAGAACTCAGAATGCTGCAGTCGCTGATCTTTGGAGAAAAATGTATTACTTGCTGTAGTGTTGATATAGTCTCAAGTTCAATACTTTTTATGCTAAATATGATGTGGTTAAAACTCCCTCACACTTTTCCTTAGTGTCTCAAAAACTGTGCTGCTCATGTTAAGAGTTGTTTTATTTTTCTGATGATAGAAAACTGATTCTACATATTCTGAGCCCGTCAATGTAATAGGTGGTATCCAAAGTGAAGGATCATGTTACTGACATTCCTATGTAATATGTGAATGTGAGTCATTTCTGACCGAGTCCAATATGCACTGAATGCCCTGAGACACTCCTGCTGCTGCTCCTGACAGACCTTATAAGAAACTGTAAATTACTATCTGTTGAAATATATGAATTTAATGGATTCCATTAATGCACACCTGCACAGACGAGATTTCAGGAACCCAAAGATATGATCAGTCAAACAGCTTTAATAGATATTAATTACAGAAGGAGACTATTTATCCCCTGCCTACATAGAAATTTGCAAGTAGTATAATACTCATACTTCAAGGCTTCAGGTTGGAAGAAGAAAATGGGCTTTGGTTGAAAGGATCAAACACTTATTTTAGCTAATGCATTTTCATGCTGGGACTTTTTAAAAATTTATTTAGAGAGAGAAGTTATTAGTTTTGTGTGTGGATTTTGAGAAATTTATGTCGTGAACAGGATTTTTTTCTTTTTTCCTTTAAGAATCATTAAAAGGAGATTTGATGAATTTAGCATGAACTATTTCCTTCTAAGTGTGTAAAATTAAAAAAAATGTTTAGAAAATGAGAATTGTTGGCAAACCTAAACAAATCATTCTAAAGAATTCCAAGTCAAGGTCTCATATATATTCTTGATAACTTACTATTTGAAGTGGTTGAACAAGGTTGTGTATGTGAGGTTTACATAAACAAGGGCCTTGATCCAGTTATTTATACTCTAGGAGCAAATAACTTACCATCTTTGATTGATAATAATACTAATTATTATAATAACAATGTTATTATGTGGTATATACCTTATATAGCAACTCAATAAGGCAGACATTGTTATAGTTATAATTTTGTAAATAAAGTAGAACATAGGAATTTGTAGTATGATATCTTATTGTTTATTTCACTCCTATAGACTGAATATGAGCTCTCTGTTGCTTTATAACATTCTTCAACCACTATGAAAAGCTGTTTTCCAACCATTCAAAATGACTACCATATGTGATCTTATTTCTAGTAATGCTGACTCTGTACCTGAATAAAACTGTGTGAGACAAGGAAGGTAAGAGTTTCATGCTCTAGAGGATATTAGATTTCTGGTCAAATCTCTAAGTCCACAAAAATCTGATAGAAGAAAGGAATAGTCCAGAGAACTGGATGAACTGTGTTGCTGTTCTTCTCCACATGCAATACAAGGAAACACACAGACTGGTTGCAGTCTGAGAGATACATGTCTATCCTTAGGGCTGCATTCCAGAAGATGGATATCTATCCTTAAGTCTGAAATGAAGAGTCACGGGTGGATTATTAACAAGTTCTGTACCCATGCCACCCTAATATGCCCAGGTATAAATCTGGATATTTGACTGGGCATCCCATAGCACACACTCCATATTTGCTAAGACCTCTGTTACTTAGCAAAGTGGTCATCCAAACCTCTGACCTTTTTGACACTTAAAGAGCTTTTATTTCCCCCATTCTCTTTGGGTACAAATACCTTTCCTCCTATGTCAACATGCAAAGTTATTTATATTTTAATAGGCACATCAAACATCAATTCTTTCATAAAGTCTCTTCTTTTTCCTCAGGAAAAATTAAACATTCTCTTTTGTGTTTCATCGTGTATACTAAATATACTTGCATCATAACAATATAATGTTTTGTTGTCCTGTTTTGCTTCCATGACTAACTCTTTGCTGTATAGAAAAGCATTTACAAACAAGGGCAATTGGATAAACATCATATATGATTGGTACATAGTAGATGCCTAGAAATCATTTGCAAATGAATGAAAAGATGAATACATATTCATAGAAATAATGCAAATATTTTCCCCTCCTTTACAGAGGTGAAAAAATGCACCTTGTGTATAAACAAATCATATTCTTTCAAGGAGGGCCAAGTAACTGTCTCAACAAGTGGACATTTCATTGTGTGTCTTTTTTATGCAACTATACAGACGCAATAACTTTGTTCTATTATCCTGGTGATTGGGAAAAACATTCTATGATCTGAGTTTCTGTGTGCCCAAGTCTGGCTTGTAGGACATGTATACATCTGATATGCCTATTGGTTATAGCCAAGGGGTGCCAGCTTCACTTTTCTCATATAAATATGTCCGGAAAAATCACAGAATGAATTTTATGTTATATCAATATGCATCACATCTTGAGGAGTAACATATTCCTCTGTATTAATGTATTAGTAGACTTTTACTTCCTATAATGTGATCAGGAAATTAATCCAGAGCTGGAAATCAAAAGTATATTGCTATTATTTATCTCATGATTGTAAACAGCAGAAAGATAGCTTAGTGATGAAACCAGAATAGCACCAAGAAATTCTAGCACCTTGTTCTTTGTTCTTCAATATGCAAAGAGACTTTCCAAATGAAAGTTGTTCTGGAAGAGACCACAAGTGCCCAAATACAGTCTATAAATATATTTGAGCTTAGCATGATGAAGGAGATTCTGACTTCTTAAGTTTGTTTTTTTTAATTTAATTAATTCTTTTTTTTTTGTCAGTCATGGGGCTTAAACTCTGGTCTGGGGTGTTGTCCCTGAGCTCTTCAGTTCAAGGCTAACATGCTACTGTTTGAGCCACAGCACCACTTCCTGTTTTATGAGTAGTTTATTGGAGATAAGAGTATCACAGAATTTCCTGCCAGGGCTGGCTTTGAACTGTGATCCTCAGATCTCAGCTTCCTGAGTAACTAGGATTACATGCATGAGACACCACACCCAGCATATCTTAAGTATTTATACCAGATACATACAAGAAGAGAGTACTTCTGTAAAACTGCTGTTGCCCAATGCATTCATTGTCATCCTTAATATATCTTCTAATGAGAACCTCTACAAGTTTTATTGTATTTCACAGTTTCTGTAACATTTTCACTTTTCGCCCTCAGCTTACAAATAATATCTTAGGTAAATATTGTAGTCACTGTAGTCATTTTACACATGAGAGAGTTGAAGCACAGGTTTCCTAAGGAAGTCATTTGATAAGTTGTGTGGTTTGATCTTAAAGTGAGGTATTCTAACTTATAGCCCATTGGCTACTCAGACTTTACAAAAGCAGTTGTTTGACCCACATCTAGTACTGTGACAGTGTCCTAGGGAAATTCCACTGGCCCCAAGTCTTAGAATCAGGGCAATATCCCTTTATCGAACATCTAATATAGTCAATTATTTATGTCAAGTGGTATAAGATAAAAACAAAAAAAAACAAATGTCTTGTCCTACAGAAACATATATATTCTTGGAATGGGAAAAATGGAAAAGAAGCAAATAACTTTAAAAAAATAAAAACTGCCATGAAGCAAAAGTAAATGGTGCTATGATATAAACTGCAATACAAGAGTAGTAATAGTCTATCATTTGGGGGTTTAATTTAATTTCAGGAATGTGTGATTGTACAGTGGTTTATGCTTCAAGTTTGGCTTGTGTTAGTTTTAGATATTCCTGTGATTTCTCCTTGCTTACAAATAAAATCTAGTAGTCCAGAGGCTTCCAAACCTGGCTGCTTATTTTATCAGCCTCATATTCACCATGACAATATGCTCTCTATTTTCAACATGTATTGCATTTGTCTAGTCATGATAACGTATTTTTACATGTCTGATTTTTTTTACATGTTCTTGGGCTGTCTTTGGTATTGCCTTCCTTAGAAGACCGGATGCAAGATCTAATTTCTCAAAGATACCTTCAAAGAACCCCTTGAAGAAGTTGTATTTCTTTTTACAGTAGTGCACATCCCTCTCTTAAGTATAGAATTCTTTATCATCTCCATACTTTATTAATTTGAGCTCTAAGAGGTCAAATACATCACATGGCTTATATAAATGCATTGTTGAAGAAACAAAGAATAGATTCTTAGTAGATTCTCAAAGAACAGCTATTATTAAATCAGACACAATTTCAAATATAGAAAGTTCTACATTAAGCCAACAGTCATATTTCTGCTAAAAACTAGTGGATTCTGATTTAATAACTAAAAATCAAACCTACATTTAAAAAAAAATGTCTCCAATCATAAACATGAATTTCTTTTGAACTAAGGAAAACCAGGAAGTAGTCTTCCTTTCCTTTCTTTCTTTAAAAAAATATATTGTCAAGGTGATGTACAGAGGGGTTAGAGTTATATAAGTACAGTAGTGATTGCCTAACTGGGTAATAAACAACCACTGTTCATGTCACTATTTTAAGCACAAAAACCTTTATCTATTTTAGTTTACCATTCTCCAGTCTCATAGACCTTTACTAGCAATCCACTTCAAATGGATTTTCTGGCACCTGCTTGTAACTTTCCTGAACAGTTCGCAGAAACAAGGAGAAAAAAGTCAGAATTGGCCTGGAGCTCAGAGCCAACTTAACATTGAGAAAGGGCTCGGAGGAGTCTTCTAAAAGTGAGAAGGGTAGATTATTATATTGCATTATTAATATGCAATGGATATGCATTTATTCATGTATGGTTGGCTCTACCTTTTCAACATTAAATTACTTTCTACCTTATGAAAACTTAGTTCCAAATGCTTTTCTGAAGTGCAAATGGTCCAGAGAGAAAAGATGGTTTTGTTACGTTGGTATTCTTGGCCAGCCCTGGGTAAAATACTGAAGTAGAAGAAGTTTTTTTACTTGGAATCTTTCATTGCCAAAACAAAAGAGAAGAAAAAAAGGAAAAGAATAATAAAATAAATGCCAAGAATGCTCGCTCTTGTTAAGGTTTCAGATTCATCATGGTACTTCTGGTGCTCCTTTCACTCATCTCAGTTATTACATGCATACCATGTGCTCCATTTTAAAGTAAGGATAGAGAAGGTATATGCTGCAATAACAAACAGCACAAGTTTAATTCACAGAAAAAAATATAAGTTGTTTTTTTTTTTTGCTTATGCAAACCTTCTGGAAGTCCAACCACTCCATAAGGAAGATATATTCAAAGTAGTAACCTAGCAATCCAGGTAGCTTTCATTGTGTGTGTGTGTGTGTGTGTGTGTGTGTGTGTGATTCAAAACACAGATTATCCAGTTACATTGAAGGAGAGAAAAGTGCTTCAAGATTGCCTACTTTTTTTTTGACAATTTTCACTGGAAGGGATATTTTTTCTCTTCTATTTATAGTCTAGTTGTATGGTCTGTTCACAAGAAAGCTAGGAAATGTGGGAGAGCTCACAAATATTTAGTGAGCAGTAACTACCTGTGCTTCATTTTTGATCCCCAGTCACTGCTAAAACAGAGCTGGCAAAGAATTAACACTAGAACAAATCCTGTAAAATAGAAACGGTTGTTATGTATGGTTGAGGCCAGGGGAAGACTGCTAAACCATAAAGACTTCTAAAGCTATCTAGAACATTTCTCAGCACCTTAGATTATAGCATTTGCTCATTTTTATGAACTCAATTGTTTTCCCAAAAAATGTATATGCTGAAGATCTCAAACAGCACTTTAGAATATCATTGTATTTTCAAAGAAAGCTTTTAAAAATGTAACCATTTTTTTAAAAAATAGACTGCTAAATTGTTAATTAACAAGATGATGTCTTTAAGAGAAGAAGATATTTAAATATATAAAGAGAAACCAAGGATACTCCTGAATAGAAGAAAGACTGGTGGAAATAGACAGGAGATGGCTATGTAAAACAAAAAAATAAAAAGAGTCCTCAGAGAAAATCACACTTGTGGACATCATGTGATCTGGAACTAATAGTTTCCTAAATTGTTAGAAAATAATTGTCTGATCCACATAGTTTGGGTCATTCATGTTTGCTTAGTGAAGATTCATCAATTATTCTACTCTCTTTTAGCATGGTCAGGATATCAGACAGAATGTGCTACACTGCTGTTAAAAAAAAATCAATTCAAACTCTCTATAGGTGAAACACACACACACAATTTCATATGTCCCTTTATAGGAGGAGGCTCTATTCTATGTGGTTTTTTCTCAAAGCTGGACTTGTAGGGCATCTACTAATGGAAACACCCAAGAGCTGCCTGCTGGTGGAAAGAGGAGGCTCCAAGGTCACTCACTCTTTAATGACACTGGGCCACAGGGAGTCACTGGGCCAAATTCAACTGCAAAAGAATTGATAGGTTTAGCTGTCCTGTATGCAGGAAGGACAGCAATATTAGTCAAAAGATCTGGCTCAGGGCGTGGGGGGATGAGGGGAATGGCGTCGGGGGAGCGGGAGGAGGATGGGGCAATGGGGTGGGGAGGGGGAGATGGGAAGTGATGGGAAGGGGAAACAAAAGAGGAGGCAGCAATGCTTGCTAAGAAATATATTCATTACCTTGCTCATGTAATTGTAACCCCTCTGTACTGTATTTTCACAATAAAAAAGAAAAAGTAAAAACAATCTATGATTTTGCTATAATATCCCATGAAAGTAGAAAGTAAGGAAGAAACATGTGTATTTTTGGAGGGTTATTAGAGAAAGGAATTCCATGATAGCATGGTACAGAAAGGACTTATAATCATCGACATCCTGTCTTTTCCAACAGCACCCATATTTATTTAACTTGGTTCTAGACTAGTCACTTAAACTCACTGATCTCATTTTGCTTCTTTACACAAATAAAAGAAACCAAGATGATCACTTCTTATTTGTTGTTGTTGTTACTGTTGTTGATCTCGAGGCTTGAACTCTGAGCCTAGGCTCTGTCTTTGAGCTCTTCAGCTCAAGACAAGAGCTCTACCACTTCAACCACAGCCTCACTTACAGTTTTCTGGTGATTAATTGGAGATAAGAGTCTCATGGACATTCCTGCCCAGGATGGCTTTCAACCATGATCCTCAGAACTTAGCTTCCTGAGTAGCTATGATTACAGGGGTGAGCCACTAGCTCCTGGCTCACTGCTTACTTTTAATTGTAAAATTCTTAGATTTCATTATAGTGCATTTTCTGTCTATTAATTTCTTGAATGAAATATATTTTAGCTTCTTTCCCTCCTCCCTCTCTCATTCCCATCCTTCTCTTTCAATCTACTCCAAAGGTACATCCTACAATCTCACAACATATCATCTTCTGAGTGAGAGAGAACAGAAGATGGAACTTGCCCAAGCATCATAGTACTTACTATTTAAAAGGGGGAAAATAAACTAAAATGTGAATAATTATACATCAAGGAGGAGCTATTTAAGAACTCCAAAATTAGTATATCTTTTATCAAGGCTTCACAAGCGTAAGAAGCCCATGCTTAGCAAATGATAATGGGTATATGCTAAAACATTAATTCTCAGGAAAAAAATAAAAATATTTGTCTCAGAGCAGAAACAAGCAAGCAAGCAAGCAAACAAACAAACAGATAAAAAAAAGAGTAATAGCCTAAGTCAGAAAGATTTGATCAATTGACAGAAGTTAAATGTTGGTTTGGAACTGGGGTTGGGAGCATCAGGCCTGCAGCCATATAAGGCCAGGGAAATGATTTGGTCTGGTCCCGCCAAAGGAAACACAGGCAAGACTCAAAATTCAATAAATCTAGGAGCCTTTTTCAAAGCAAAATTCAATAAATCTAGACCTGTGAATGAGGTCATAAATATCCAAAAGGCCCTTGGCAGCAAAAAAGGTTCCGTACCTCTAAGAGAGATGCCACATAATAACATGGAGAGGCTAGGTGCCTTAGACTGTGAAAACCTGCCAATGTAATCACGAAACAAACAGCAAACCCGTGCCAGATTTATGAAGCAAAATGGCAATAGTGGGTGAAGTGATTTCGTGAATATTTAATGACAGCAAAAATTAGCAGTGTTAAGAATGATACAAAGAAGGAAAATCAGGCAGCAGAATTTCATTTGAAGACTTGTAGTGCCTTACAATCTACCGTGTGTATATGTGTGTGCGTGAAGTTTTATGTGTATATGTATGCACGCGCGCGCGCGCGCGTGTGTGTGTGTGTGTGTGTGACTCCTTAGAAGATATGTGGTGGTTAATTTTGCATGTCAGTTGAGCTAGGCTCTGGTCAAGCACTCATATAGACTTTGCTGTGAGACTATTTTGTTGATACAATTAGCATTTATAATCAATCAGCTTCTACTAAACGTTATGTGGTAATGTGGATGGGCCTATATCAGGTAAATGCCCAAAGAGCAAAACAAAAGAAAAAATTCTAAGGGGAAGGAGAAATAGTGGATTCAGACTCAGAAAGAAAGAACGAAGGAAAGAAAGAAAGAAAGAAAGGAAGAAAGAAAGAAAGAAAGAAAGAAAGGAAAGAAGGAAGGAAGGAAGGAAGGAAGAAAGAAAGAAAGAGAGAGGAAGAAAGGAAGAAAGAAAGAACCACTTGTATCCCTATCTTGGGGTACATTTAGTTTAACATCATCTTATCTGGTCATATGTGCATAGCTTTTGACCTTTTCTGCTTGTCCCAGACATATACTAGTTATTGCACATAAGGGAAACCATGGGACCTATGTTTCTTTGGGTCTGGCTTACTTCACTTTTTTTTTTCCAAGTCTTTCCATTTCCTAACAAATAGGGCGATGTCATTCTTTCTGATGGAGGCATAGAATTACATATTGTGTGTGTGTTTGTGTGTGTGTGTGTGTGTGTGTCTTTATTCCACATTTTCTTGATCCATTTATCTACTGAGGGGCATCTGCGTTGGTTTCATATCTTTCCCCCACCATATAACCCCTGTTTTCACTGTATTTGATGGCGGTGCCCTGCATCTTGTATATACACTTCTCTAGCTTAGAGAGGGGAAGGGAAAAAACAAAATTCTTAAATAGGGATACAAATTGTCCCATTGTAATAATGAGATGTATAAGATACTATGTTGAAAAATGAACTTTACAATTTTAGGAGGGAGGGGGGAGGGGAGAGGGGAGTGTAGTTGTGGAGGTGGGAGGGAAGGGATGGTGGGGGAGAAACAAAGGAGTAGGTAACAATACTTTATAGGAAATGTACTCATTACCTTGCTCATGTAACTGTAACCCCTCTATACAGTATTTTTACAATAAAGAACATATTTCTTAAAAAAGTAATGTCAAAAAATACATTATGCTATATTTCAAGTATGTTAAACCTCAAAGCCAAGAGCTAATTCCTTAAGAATCTATGCATCTATGTATGTACATATGTATCTATGTATCTGTCAGTCAGTCTGTCTATATATTATCATCTATCTGTTATTTAACTGTCTTCAATCAAATTATCAATCTCTTTTTAGTCTGTTTTTCAAACGATCTGCTCATTTGTCTTCCATTGGTTCTGTATATCTGAAGAGGCTCCATAGAAACAGATGGGAAAGAGAATATTCAATCAAATCTAGTGTTTTTGTATCCTTTACTAAGACTTATTTGACTGTAGCTGATTCTTGTAACTGATAATGTCTTGTTTCTTTGTTGATTTTGTAGTGTTGGTCACTGAATCTAGACACTTGTTCTTGCTATGTAAGCATTGTGCCTTGCGCCCCAGAAGGATGCAGTTCTTCAACCTCTGGAATCTCTGGAATTTCTTCCATACTTTGGGACCACACCATTTGCCTTGCTTTGTTACATTACACTTAGATATTTCATGATCTTAGTGTTGTATCTTTACAGTCGCTCTCTGCAACTCACTATATTGCCTAGGACCCCTCTCCTGCTCCCAGCCCAGTTCTTTCTGACATCTTTGCTGGCTTGCTTTAGAAACAATGATCAGAATCTGGGGTTTTAATTTGTGTAAGAATCAATTCCAACACAATTCAAAGGGTGACAGAGGCAGCTGTTCCTGCCTGCTTGTCACCCACAGTGGCTTTGAGGCAGTGAAGGCCTCCTCACAAGAAAAGTACTACCCTCTGTCTTATGTATAACAAAGAACTACGTCTACTGTTTTCCATGAGTGCCCTCATCTCACTCGACATAGCCTAAGTGATAGGACTGACAACTGAGAAGCTCACCCAATCCATTTCCACAGACAATTCAATTGGATTACTGTATAATCATACCTCAAATCAGACTGAGTAGTTTCTTCTTTCAAATAAGGAATATTTGGACCAAAATAAATGATGGGTTTATCATATATTCCTTTTCTGTCTTTGTCGTTGTTTGAGTTCTTCTCAGAAGTAAACCTGTTAACAGAACTTTAGTAAGAGGTGTATAGATAAAGAGAACAGAACTCACTCTCTCTTTCACTTTAAAAATATTATTTATGCCACATGCCATTTCAATGTACACTGAAAGTGACATATGTTGCCACAGACTAAATCAAAAGATTCTATCTGTGTTCTTCTAAATCTTGTACAAGTTAGCCTGTTTACATGTCTTCGTGGGGCTTGAACTCTGGGCCTGACCTCTGTCCCTGAGCAATTCAGCTCCATGCTAGGGCTCTACCATTTGAGCCACAGTGCTACTTCTGGTTCTCTGAGTATCTTCTTCTTCTTCTTCTTCTTCTTCTTCTTCTTCTTCTTCTTCTTCTTCTTCTTCTTCTTCTTCTTCTTCTTCTTCTTCTTCTTCTTCTT